>NC_015042.2:231186-241838 GCF_000146605.3 Meleagris gallopavo | reverse complement strand
TCTGGGAGGAAGGGCGATGGCAAAAGTACAAATATGGGGAGGCATGGCAGGTTGATTATATCACCTTGCCACGATCTCGCAATGGTAAGCGTTATGCGCTCACCATGGTGGAGGCAACAACTGGGTGGCTTGAAACCTATGCAGTACCCCACGCTACCGCCCGAAATACCATATTAGGTCTTGAGAAAGAAGTCATGTGGCGACATGGTACCCCAGAAAGAATTGAGTCAGATAATGGGACTCATTTTAAAAATTCTCTTGTAAATACCTGGGCTAAAGGTCATGGTATTGAGTGGATTTACCATATTCCCTACCATGCACCAGCCTCAGGTAAGATTGAACAATACAATGGGTTGTTAAAAACTATGCTGAAAGCAATGGGAGGCGGTACATTTAAGCACTGGGAGAAGCATTTGGCAGAAGCCACCTGGTTAGTCACTACCCCAGTGCATTACATGATGTTATGATGTGGAATACTTGTAACGAAAAATCATGAAACCATGACAGCCTTCTCTTCGTCCATTGAAGCCAGTCCTCCTTTTACATTTACCAAAGGAGGTACACTTGCTTTGGCCTGTCTCTTCTGGTCAATGTACCTGTAGAATGTCTTCATACTGTTTTTCACATCCCTCGCCAAGTTCAGTTCTGCGTGTTTCCAGAACTTGTACGCACCTTTCTTTGCCCTCAGTATGCCCAGCAGGTCCTTGCTGAGCCATGCTGGTTTCCGGCCTCCTCTGCCCGCTTTGTTATTCAGAGGGATGAAGAGCTCTTGTGCTCTTAGAAAGGCATCCTTGAAGATTAGACAGCTTTCCTCAACATCTTTGTCTTTAAGGACAGCATCCCAGGAGATCTTGGCCAACAATTCCTTGAACAGCTTAATGTTCACTCGCTCTTCTGAAGTTCAGGGTCCTGACCCCACTCTTTGCCAGGCCCACGCTCTTTGAGATCATGAACTCAACTCAGGTTTACATAACCTGAACTCTCTAGTATTAGTTTGGAGAGTTAGTATGTCTATGTCCAATATATATTCCTGGATTGGTGCAATAGATACTTTACACTCCCATGGAGGTAGGTGCCCAACACTCAACTTTAGCCACGTTTGTGTCACGGGGATCCTTTTTGCCCCATATCCCCCTATAACAGCACATGCATCTGGAAACCTTGATGGAGTGCCATAGACTATGGATGTTTCAGCTCCATTGTTGACCAAAGCCATTACTCTTTGGATATTTCTTCAGGACCAGTATATTGCTAGTTCTACATAAGGCCTCCAGTCCCCTTTGGAGGCCCTAATCCTTGGGGGACCTTGCCCCCCCTTTACACCATAAGATGAGAGATTCCCAAGTCTTGTTTCTCAGGAGGCCTGACCCTGGCTGCCCGGGTCACCTGGGGTGGTGAATGCTTTTTGGATGGTATTAATACATCTTCTAGCCCCTATGCCTGCAGAGAAATCTTACCTATAATTCTGATAGCTTCCCTCTTTATTGGGGAAGGCATAAAACATTGCTTTTCATTTATTTGTCTCCATAAATTTAGGAGAACATGATTTAGTTGTTTGTCAGTTTTTTTAATTGTACCCCAGCTCATATAAGGTCATTCCAGATCTGCCTGTGAGAAACTCTCACAGGCTCTGACTGTGGTACCCTCTGAGTGAGTTTTCAGGCTTGGAATTCCTGAGGATGGAATTTCCTTTTCTGTCAATATTGCACCTAGATCTTATGTGCTCAGTTTCTCCTAAATTGACCACTAATTGGGCAGCCTGTTGTATTTTGGCCTTGGAGCCCAAAGGATTTAGGATTGATACTAACATCCCATATTGATAGGGGGAAGTTTGTTGAAGTATTAAATCTCTCAGCCCCACAGTAAATTTGACTAAATCTGGGCTTTCAAAAGCATCTTCATAAGTGGCTTCTGTCTCCATAGAATTCCACATACCACTATGGGTAGATATATCCAGTTTACCGGGACAACTTAGTTGACAAGCTGCCATTATACATTTCATTCGAGCGATTTTCTTCATTGTGTACAACATTTGCCTGTAGCCATTGTTTTAATGCCAGTTGTGTTGTGATAGAGGCTAACTTAGAAATTTCTGGGCCATTTACCACAACACTCTCAGCTCCCATGTCCCTTAGTCTTAATAACCAGGCCGATACACTTTCTCTCAGCCTTTGTCAAAAACATTGGACTAAATCTATTAATTGGGCTTCTGTATGAGGGCAAGCTGTAATGTGTATGGTGGTTTGGGTGGGGGAACCATTCTTCAGATCATATAATCATAGAAATGCTCAGGTAGGAAAAGATCATCAAGTCCAACCACAACCTAACCATACTACCCTAACTAACAACTCTCTGCTAGATGATACCCCCATAGATCTTTCTTGAGTTTTCTTACTTTTTTGTGTATGTATCAGGTTAATTTCTAGAGGGTCCAGTTCTACTGGAGCATCTAGTTCAGATTTTTTGGCAGTTTCTGAAATTGTCAGAACCATAGGGGTCTGATTGTTCAGGGTCCTCTTCTTCAGGGAGATAGGTTTTCCCCATCCAAACTAGCCCACTAAACCTTTTAAGAAAGCCATTTCAAGACTGGCATTACCTTTCATGGAATCTCCCAGCAGGCTGACAAAATATATTGTACAAAGGAGAAAAATGTATCTGCCTCTAACCAGTTTAAGGATAACCCAAAAAAGGTATTAGTCACAAGCCAACAATAAGAAAGGAATAACTTACCTTGTTCTAAAGATAAGGACTCACTAAAAAACTCTCAGAAAAAAAGCAACCTCCAAATAAAAATAATTCCTTCCTAGGTGCCAGCCCTTAAATGAGGTTAAGGAAGGGGGGAATCCATGGTCCCATCCCCCCTCCCTTCTGGTCCCAAAGGTGAATTGCTTGTACCTGTGCTCCCAGGGCTGGCCACACATCTTCACCAGGTGCTCAATCACTGATTCAGGCAGTGACCTAATAGTTCCTATACAGTAGATGACATAGACAGTGAGATTGAGTGCACCCTCAGCAAGTTTGCAGATGACAGCAAGCTGAGTGGTGCTGCTGACAAGCTAGAGGGAAGAGATGCTATCCAGAAGGACCTAGAAAGGCTTGAGAGGTGGGCCCGTGCCAACCTCATGAAGTTCAACAAGGCCAAGTGCCCTGGGTTGGTGCAATGGCAAGCACAGATACATGTTGGGAGGAGAATGGCTTGAGAGCAGCCCTGAGAAGGATTTGGGAGTGTCGAGTGATGAAAGACTCAATGTGAGCCAGCAGTGTGCGCTTGCAGCCCAGAAGGCCAACTGTATCCTGGATTGTATCAACAAAAGCGTGACCAGCAGGTCAAGGGAGGTGATTCTGCCCCTCTACTCTGCTCTCATGAGAGCCCACCAGAAGTACTGCATCCAGTTCTGGGGCCCCCAACACAAGAAGGACATGGAGTTGTTGGAGTGAGTCCAGAGAGGGCCACAAAGATGATCAGAAGGCTAGAGCACCTTCCCTATGAGGACAGGCTGAGAAAGTTGGGGCTCTTTGGCCTGGAGAAAAGAAGGCTCCAAAGAGACCTTATAGCAGCCTTCCAGTATGTGAAGGGGGCCTACAGGAAATCTGTGGAGAGACTTTTTATAAGGGCAGGTAGCAACAGGGCAAGAGGAAATGGCTTTAAACTGGAAGAGGGTAGATTTAGAGTAGATATCAGGAAGAAATTCTTTACTGTGAGGGTGGTGAGACACTGAAACAGGTTGCCCAGGGAGATTGTGGATGCTCCCTCCCTGGAAGCATTCAAGGCCAAGCTGGATGGGGCTTTGAGCAACCTGGTCTAGTGGGGGATGTCCTTGCCTATAGTGGGGGGTGGAACTGTATGATCTTAAAGGTCCCTTCCAACCTGAACTGTCCTATGATTCTCATTCTGCTAGGCGATAGGTGGAAGAGTAGACTGTCACTCTTCTTGCTGTAGGTGTGGTGGAAGATCCCTCCCCCCACTGGGGGGAGGAGAGGAAGGGCTGTGCCAGGCTCGTGGCTCTTCCTGGTGTTGTTTATAGGCTGCAGCTACTTCCGCTGGCCTCTTAAAAGCGGTGCGATCATGGCTGAGCGTGGTCAGCTCCCTCTTTATGCTAAGCGTTTCTGTTGTAGACTCGGTTACGGTTCGGGGTGTAGGTTAGGACAGCAGGCGGGCGATACTGGGCCTGGGAGCGGAACGTTCTGCGCTGGATCATCATCATCAGCAGCAGCAGCTGACGCCGCCGCCGCCCTGGTGCTGTTGCCGCTTGGCAAGATGCAAAGCCCCGAGTCCTTGCTAGATATTGCGGCTCGTAAGGTGGCAGAGAAGTGGCCTTTCCAGCGGGTGGAGGAGCGGTTCGAACGGATTCCGGAGCCGGTACAGCGCAGGATCGTCTACTGGTCTTTCCCTCGCAGCGAAAGGGAGATATGTATGTACTCCTCCTTCGACACCGGCGCCGAGGGTTTTACCACCCTTGGGGGTACAGCCGCCAACACCATGTCCGGTGGGGCCGTGGATGCCGTCGCTGATGAGAACCGCCTACCTTTCCGCAGGGGCATGGCTCTGCTCGATGGCGGCTGCGTCGATAATGTCCTGCAAGTCGGTGAGTCACCGGCCAAGGCTTCACTCTGGAGCTGGGCCGTCGTCTCGGTTACCTAGGCAAAGGGTATTGCTGATCGTGTTGCAAGTCACACACCTGCGTGTCACACACTTGTGTTGCTAGGAGTTGCCACCTTGCCGAGGCTCCTCTGGCGGCCCCATCCCCGGGGAGCTGTTCCCTGTCCCGAGCGCTGGGGTCGACGCAACCTTCTCTGTTTCCACCCTGTAATTCGGACCGTATAACTTTTTCTGTTAGTCTCCTTCCTTTTGCCTCCAGAATATCGAACTCCTTCATTTCTCTCCTTGACACGTCCACTACCCGCTGCTCTGCCTCATCGGCGGCTCCCTTCTCATGCCCGGTGCCGCCTTTCACACCCGGCAGGCAGCGAGCCTGCGAGAGACCGGGCCCTTTAACTCTCGTGTTGTGCCTTACAGGCTCCTGGTAATCTAGGCCGTGTAATCCCATTTGGCTCTGTCCCTTTCCAGGGTTCACCCCCGGTAATCCGGGTCATCGCTGCACCCTGGATCATAGTAGGGAGGCGATGTCTCCACCGTGCCTCCCCCACCTCCTCAGGGCCGCTAGTTAGAAATGAATCAGTAGAAGGCGCCACACAGGGATGAGGATCTGTTCCGTACTCCAAAATAAAGAAATAAAAACGAATGTGAGATACCAAGAGCGGATCTGTGGTGCGAGGGAGGAGGAGGAGGCAGCGGGCAGCGGGCGGGGAGCTGCAAACAAAGGCATTTCTAGGATAACGGCGAGCCGGAGGGGAGGAGGTCGCAGTGGTCGGGAGGAATGGGAGGGGGGCGGCTATGCTCTGAATAAACATTTAGGGGTCGGGGGGACTGATGTGAAGATACTTGCTTTGGGAAGTGGTGCTTTATGAATACGATGGGAGTGAGGGCTGCTCTTCATTTAGTAAGAACAATACTCCCTCTCTTCTCTGCCGCTGCTCACCCGCCGGCGAGTGCCGTCGATTAATTCCTCTGTGTCTCCGCTTAAATGGCCCCGGAGGTGGGTGCTCTCTTCCTGTGTGCTGTGGAGGTGGGGGATTGAAGAACGAACGTGGGAGACTGTATTCCCATGTTAAGGGAGAGGTGAAACTTCGACGGAGGAATCTGCTTTGTGACTGGTGATGCCCAGCAGAGAAGCCGGCGACAGAACGCTGTTCTTATTTTCATATTTATTTGCGTCTTTTTCTATTGTCCCCACCCCTGTGAAAGGGGAAGGCAGGCAAAAGAAGCTGCTTAACATTTTTTTTTTTCTTCACCCACGGTAGAGCGGTTGACGAAGTGGTGGTAGGCAGGGCCGCCCCGGTGCCGTCCCGAGCAGCCTTTTGTTTGTGCTGAGCCCTGTCTGCTCGCGGCCTATAAACGTGCACCTCTGGATGGCCATTTATTTTCTGAAGGGAAGCTCTGTTGCTGTTCTTAGGCTTGCTGCCGTTCTCTCTTCAGCTTAGGGAGATTTCAGCTCTGAGGCAATTCTTTTTTTCTTTTTTAAAATAAATTGTTTCATCTTTTGGATTTCTCCCCCTTTCCAAAGGCCTGAGGCATATCTGTGGTTCCTCTGAACTGGCAAAAACAGAAATTAAGAACTGTTCTTAATAATCAAGCAGTGAGGCTGTCCACTAATTGTTGAAAGCTGAATGTTGTCTTAGTGTAATAATTAACATCACTTAATTTTGAATCATTTTTTCCAGATAAATTGCTTAAAAATTCGACTAGCATCAAACTTATAATCACAGTAGTCACGCCTCTTAGGTGTGAGTGTTGAGTTGGGGGGAAGAAACTTCCAAGGGAAGGAAAAAAATGTAAAGAATTCATTAACTGACTGGTACTTATTACAGCTATAGAATGTAATATTAATATTGCAAGCTGGAAAGCTACCTTCCATGGGGAGGAGGGTTTAGCTGAAGTGTCATTAGTATTGAGCTGCGGATTTGGTTTTCTAAAGCCCCTCAGTGAAATATGATCATCGAGATGCAATAAATTTTTTTAGAAGAACAAAGTAAAATTTCTCAAGTGCAAAGTAAGCTGAAACTCCCTGGACGTGTTTTGATTCGTAAGTAACTTTTCTGTTTTTTTTCTAGTTCTGTTTTAATGGTATTTATCTTCTGACTCAGAGGTGCTTTTGTCGCCTGTTATTAAAAATAATTATCACCTCCTTTTTTTTCTTAAATATAAACTACAAGTCGGTGGCTGTTTTCAAAGCTAGGAGAAGCCATTTTTTTTTCAGCAGGAAGAGAAAGCTTTATGAGACTGTTGCTAACTGCTCTCTAATTCTGGCTGAATGCCACCTATATATATTGTAATTGGCAACTTTCATATCCTCTTAGAGGATGATGGTTCCAGTTAATCATTTTCTTGTTTGAGTGCCATCAGTATAATGTGAAACACCATTTTGTTGATAAAACCACACTGGTTATTTTACTAGCAAAGCTGGCACAGGTGTTGTGGTGCTATAGACTGAAATGTACCTCTTAGCGGACATGATGATCTTTGCTGATGCATGCAATATATATCTATTAATGAAACATGTAGGACACATGGATTTAGTTTTCTTAAAATATTTAATGCAAATAATACTAAATTATGTGACAAAATCAAGGCAGAAAAAAACTTTATTTCAAGTCCTGATTACTAAGTGTGGAAAAACTTAAGTCAATTCATTCTTTTTTTTCTAGTCTTTAAAAATAACAAATCTGGATTTCATAAAAAAGAAAACATTCCAACATGTGGAAATTTTACATGGTCTTTCCATGTAATTATAAATAGTATAATAAATCTGTAATAAAACAGCTCTAGAACTTAGTTTTCTTTTAAAACAAATCATTTTCTCTTTAAAAGTTGTAATGGAAAGTAATTTACCAAAAAAATTTTTCTTTTTTTATAGATAAGCTTTATATTGGATTGACCTAACAAAATTTGTCATTGTTTTAGGTCAGTTTCCATGTTTCTCATGTTTCATTTTTTTCCCTTAACTTCAAGGCTTTCCTCGCTTCCAAGAGAACAATTATTTTCATTTTCAAAGCTTGCTTTCAATTTAAGGAAGCATTCCATCTCTGCATACAATCAGATGTTTTGGTAATATGGCAATTCTTGAATTTGAGTTAGTTGTCATACCAGCAACTGATGCTTTCTCTCTGTACTTTCAGAGATCAAAACCAAAATTTTTGTGAGAGAGTAGGCTGAAGCTATTAAAATGTCAACATTGGACAAATTGATTTTCCTTAAAAACCGATAGCTAGTTGCTGTATTTTACCACAGCATTTGCTTTTTTTTTTTTAATCTGTTAAAATGGAACCCTTATGTTATACTCTGAAGTTCTAATTTGAAGAAAAACAAACAAAAACCCACTTCTTAGTATATTAATCCATATAGCAGTTTTACTAGTGAAGGTTAAAATATGTTGGGTGGTGTGCTTTAAGATCTGTCTGTTTGGGTTTTATTTTAATGTCACCTGCTGTCTTAGTAATCTAACTATGTAAAGGCACATCCTGGAGTTCTGTAGTGATGTAGCAAAATATTGCCACAAAACTAAGGTAGTGTAGGAATACAGCTGATGCCCCTAACTTCTTATCTTTAGCTAGTTTTCTTTGGGGATTAGGTAGGAGAATTTACTGCATCTTGAAAAAGAAAAGGAGAGGGGGGAAGAAAGAACCAAACTATTTTAAGTAACAAAAGCTATCCTAATCTTTAAATATTCTTGTCTGTAACAGTTTGACAGCATGTGAATACTTGAGAACTGTACAATAAACTACACTTGTTCTCCCATAACTTCCTTTTTTTTCCTCTTCATTCACTATCTAAAGCTACCTATGTAAAATACTTTTCTCAGCTGGATATGTATGCAGCTGTCAACGTGGCTTCACAACCTTCTGTGACCTGGATCACTAGTGATGTTGGCTAGTGCTCTGTGCTGGTTTCTGTTTTCTATCTTCCTGTGTAGCAATTACCATGAACTATGTGACACCCTTGCAATGCATTAGTGTGCTGGCTTGTGACAGGGAGACAGTCATATGCATTCAGTTTTCATCGCCTTTGTTCCTACTATTAAAGACCAGGATGTGTAGAAAACCTGTCATGTAAGTCACTGTCTTTAAAATAGCTTTTTCTGACTTAATTCTGTAAACAAACTGGAGGCATGTATCCTTCAAATAGTAAATAAAGTGAAGAGCATTTCTTGGTGGTTAAGTCAGAACTGATCAACAGGAATGCTGTATGAGCTTAGTGGCATCACAAAAGATGATTTCTGATTTGCTACAATTCAGCGTAGATTGAAGTATCTCCCATGGTAGGCTTTTTACTTACACTTCATTAAAGCTTTCTGAAAAATGGAAAAAAAAACAGTGTGAAAGTTAATCATGTATATATTTTAATTGTTATGTGTGCCATCACATGCCTTAAAAAGAAGGAAAGATGACCTTAATCTTTTCCATTTTTTTTTTTCTCCCTTTCTACTCCTTGTTGCACTTGAGTATGCTTGACAGTCTTGAAATATCTGGGAAGTTTGGCTTTGGAAATGCATGGGCAATAGCTGAGATCAGATGTTAATTGGAAGGATGCAAGCAAAGCCTGTCAGTAAATTTAAAATCATACTAGTAGAGCTAATTGGTCCAATAAATTAGAAGCTCAATAACTGCATTGATGTACTAAGAATTTAGGTTACTTACCTTTTGTCCTGCTTGATTTAACAATCTAGCTGTTCACAAGTAATTTTTTCATCGTTAATTGCTGTCTAACCTCCAATATGTTATGTGACTGTCTGAAAAATAAAGTGGGGGCAAATGATATAATGCCTACTTTGGTAAAGATTTCTTCCTTTTGTCTCTTTATTGTCTATTTTATTTGGCCGAAAGTTAATTGTATTCAAATGATCATTTTAAAGGCAGGGAAAATAAAATGTTGCATAACTATATGATTTCTAAGAAATGAGACACTTCATACACACATCAAGTTTCAAGTTTTGCTTGGATCATCTTGAGTGAGATCACATGGCATGTGTGGGACATCTAGGGGATAAGGCTCAGCCATCATGGGTTCACAAAAGGCAGGTCCTGTTCGACCAACCTGATCTTCTATGATTGAGTGACCCACCTGGTGGATGAGGGAAAGATTGTTGGTGTAGTCTACCTAGGCTTCAGCAAAGCCTTCAATACTGTCTCCCACAGTATTCTCCTGGAGAAACTGGTAGTCTGAGGCTTGGACAGATACACTCTTTGCTGGGTAAAGAACTGGTGGGAGGAGTGGGCCCAGAGAGTGGTGGTGAATGGTGTTAAATCCAGCTGGTGAATGGTAACAAGTGGTGTTCCCCAGGGGTCAGTACTGGGGTCTGTCCTGTTCACTATCTTTATTGGATGAGGGCGTTGAGTGCACTCTCAGTAGGTGTGCAGATGACACCAAGTTGGGAGAAAGTATTGATCTGCCTGGGAGTAGGAAGGCCCTACAGAGGGATCTAGGTAGGCTGGATTGCTGGACTGAGGCCAATGGGATGAAGTTCAACAAGACCAAGTGCCAGATCCTGCAACACTACAGGCTTGGGGAAGAGTGGCTGGGAAGACTGTGTGGAAGGCATAGACCTGGGGGTGTTGGTGGATGCTCAGCTAAATGTGAGCCAGCAGTGTACCCAGGTAGCGATGAAGGCCAACGGCATCCTGGTTTATATCAGAAACAGTGTTGTCAGCAGGAGCAGGGAAGTAATTGTACCTCTGTACTCAGCCCCTGGTAAGTACTTGAGTACTGTGTTCAGTTTTGGGCCCCTCACTACAAGGAAGACATTGAGGCTGTGGAGTATGTCCAGAGAAGAGCAATGAAGCTGGTGAGGGGTCTGGAGCACAAGTCTTACAAGGAGCAGCTGAGGGAACTGGGATTGTTTCTTCTGGAGAAGAGGAGGCTCAGGGGAGACCTTATAGCTTTCCACAACTACCTGAAACGAAGTTGTGGCAAGGTTGGGGTTGGCCTCTTCTCCCAGGTAACATGTGACAGGACTAGAGGGAATGGCCTTAAGTTGTTCAAGAGGACGTTCACAGAATCACAGAATGGCCCGGGTTGGAAGGGACCTCAAGGATCA
>NC_015042.2:223437-230595 GCF_000146605.3 Meleagris gallopavo | reverse complement strand
CACAGGTGAAGGCAATTCACCTGTGCTGCAGGAAGGGGTGGAGCCTCGGCTCCACCTCTCCTAGACCCATTTAAGAGCTGACTGCCAGTAGGGAAGGATCTCTTCTGGAGACCCCCCTCTAGTGGAGTTTTTCTTGTGAGCCTGGGTTATGGGTGATTGTACTTACCATTTCTGTTTCCTGGTTTGGTGTATTAACATCATAGCCAAGCTCTCTGTTATACCTTAACGTCTGTATATTTGTTAATTGTACACTGCTATACCATAACATCGGTATATTCATTAATTGTACAAATGTTCCTCCTTGATGTTCAGGTTGGATGTTAGGAAAAATTTTTTCTCTCAATGTGGTTAGGTGCTGGAATGGGCTCCCCAGGGATGTGGTTGTCACCATCCCTGGAGGTGTTCAATAAATGTTTATGTGTACTAAGGGACATGGTTTAGTGGGGAAATATTATTGGTGGTAGGTGGACTAAATGATCTTGGAGATCCTTTCCTACCTTGATGCTTCTATAGTTCTAAGTTTAACTTCTAACTCATTAATGACAGCTGGCACTAATGCAACCATAGTGAAGGAACTATGCACAAATTGTGTAGTTCACTACAGTGTTTAACTTCTGTTCAGTAATGAAATAACATTTTACTATTAAAGCACTTGAATATGTAGTTTTATAAAATGAGTAAAATATAGTCTGTAATATGGTAGAGGATCCAGTTTGCATGTATTAGTGTATTTTTAAATTTAAAAGTAAGGGTTTTGTTTCAGGGATTTTACTAGCATTGGTTCTTTTTTATTTGTCTCCTTATGCTTCAAATTTGACTTCCTTGTTTAATACTGGTGGCATTTTCCCTCTTTTTACCTGTTTGTTTAGTTGTGTGTTAGTTTGTGCTGCTGCTATGACTGTCAAATCAGCTTACAGCTTACTCTTGTTAAGAGTAGCTGATGAGTTCTGTTAATTTAAGTTCTACATTGAAATGTGGTATTTTGACCAGACTAAGGTTCATAGAGCATCAATCAATGTTCACTGATTAATGATTGGACTGATAGCGTATTTATGGCAAGTATAAAATACGTGCATGTAAGTTTCATGTGCTTATTAGACACTTTTGCCATTTACCTGTAGTTTTGACTGAAATAATGGTAGATAAAATGTCTGTATTAAGAATTTGTTAGCAAAACACATCTACAGATAATTTTCCTTAAGCCTTCTGGAAAACCTGAGATAGTTAGCTAAGGTGTGTGAAGAATCTTACCGTAAGCAATTGATTATTTGCACCACAGCAGTTGCCTCAATGAAGCATTTATTTTCCTTTTCTTATTTGTGTAATACAGTGCACTGCTTCAGGAGATTGAAAAGTAGTCTTAGTAAAACAGTCGCTTTCATATTTACAAAGCTGGCTTTAGTGATCACATTAAGCATGACTTCTGCTTCGAGACAATTTGGAGTCCACTGATTGAAAGTTCAAGACCAGGGAAAAATCAATAGTATAAAGGAATTAGCTAAACAGGAAACTCGGAATGCTTTTATTCTGAAATACTGTGTTATAGAATCATAGAATGGCTTGGGTTGGAAGGGACCTCAAGGATAATCAAGTTCCAACCCCACTGCCTCAGGCAGGGCCACCAACGTCTAGATCTGGTACTAGACTGGGTTTCCCTGGTTATGGGCAATGACAACTAGAACAATTGGCAGTACTGCTGATGCTGTACATGCAGGATGAGTCATATTGCCTCCACTGGTCTAGATTTTAAACTGAAATATTGCAAATTGACTACAGTCTTGGGGATAAAATTTCAAGTCCAGTGTCACAGAGTTATCTCCAGATCTATCTGTCTGTGATGGGTACAGCAGGCCCACTGGCCCAAAAAAGGGAAGGGGGGGAAGGAAAGGGAACAGAGAGGGAAAGGAAAAAAACAGCGGCAATGATCTGAGGAGGATAGTTAATTTACTAATTATAATAGCAGAAATACAAGTTAATTGGGATTGAAGCTAATAAACCAAATAAATGAGAGAGTGTGTGTCCAAAACCAAATGCCTTACTCTAATGTTGAAGGCAAGACTGCTAGGGAGCATACACCACAGAGACAAGCAGTAAAAGAAAAGAGGCAATCTTGTGACTCGTGAGCAGTTTTACCTTTACCTCTAAACAGAAAATGAAAATGGAACAGTGAGCCTCCTGGGAGATATAGTTGTTCTTCTCTTCTGAGACCCACGTACCCAGAAATATCAACCGTCCAGGCAACTAGAGGATTAACACTTTAATTCCCAGTGCACTACATGATGTTATGATGTGGAATACTGATAACAAAAAATCAAAACCATAACATTGCACCCTTATTACACATCACTACATCATGCTTTATATGTAACAAATAAGCAATAATTAACATGCATTACACACACAGGCACATGCACACAGACATGCGCGCACATGGAATAACTGACTGCACTCACCCAACATCAAGTTCCCTTGTGGTAAACATTGAACATCCCCATATTTCTGCGTCACCCACCAAATGGTCTCAAGTGCCTGAGTAAAAACAGTTCCATGGAGAGGTTTGCCCTTTCCAGAGCCTGGAAAGACCCAAACCGCTTTTCCCAACGTGCTCTTTACGTGTACTGCAGGGACCTTATCTCTCTCTACAGTATGTAGACAGAGCTGGATTGAGTAGGACCATCTCAACTGATAGATCCTCTAGTGTTGACCAACCAGGTGGCTTCTGCCAAATGCTTCTCCCAATGCTTAAATGTTCCACCGCCCATTGCTTTCAACATAATTTTTAACAACCCATTGTATCGTTCGATTTTACCAGAAGCTGGTGTATGAGCAGGGATATGATAAATTCACTCAGTGCCATGATCTTTGGCCCAATTATTTACAAGAGAATTTTTGAAATGAGTCCCATTATCTGACTCAATTCTTTCTGGAGTGCCATTTCACCATAGGACTTGTTTCTCGAGACCTAATATGGTGTCTCGGGCGGTAGCATGGGGTATTTCATATGTTTCAAGCCACCCAGTGGTTGCCTCTACCATGGTAAGCAGATAACACTTATCATTGCGAGTTCGTGGCAAGGTGATATAATCAACCTGCCATACCTCCCCATAGTTATTTATGCTTTTGCCATCACCCTTCCCCCCCCAGAGTGGTTTCATCCACTTGGCTTGTTTAATTATGGCACATGTTTCACAGTCATGAATAATCTGTGCTATAGCATCCATAGTTAAGTCCACCCCTCGGTCTCTAGCCCATTTGTATGTTTCATACAATAGAATACAATAGAAATAGAGGGGATATGGCCTCAAGTTGCACCAAGGTAAGTTTAGGTTGGACGTTAAGAAATACTTCTTTACAGAAAGGGTGGTTAAACATTGGAATAGGCTCCCCAGGGAGGTGGTTGAGTCACCATCCCTGGATGTGTTTAAGAGCCGTTTGGATGTGGTGCTCGGAGATATGATTTAGCAGAGAGTTGTTAGAGTTAGGGTACTATGGTTAGGCTGTGGTTGGACTTGATGATCCTTGAGGTCCATTCCAACCTGAGTAATTCTATGCTTCTTTGATTCATCTCTTCCTTGATGGCTTGAGATCTCATGGGCCCACCGAGCTAGACAGAGCTCACCCTTATTTTGCAAGTCCGAGTCTGTTCGAGCCACCTCAATTTTGGCAGCTAGATCTAACAAATGGTTACTTTGTTGTTGTTCTGTAGCTTGATTCTGGCACATGAGCATCTACATGACACACGTTTAAAATCATATTCTTTATTCGGGCAGCAATGTCTTTCCACAGTTCAGCAGCTCAAATAGGTTTACCCCTTCTTTGCCAGTTATTTTGTTCCCACTGTTGAAAGCACCCCCATAGAGCATTTGCCACCATCCATGAGTCAGTGTAAAGATAAAGCATTGGCCACCTCTCCTGTTCAGCAAAATTAAGGCCAGCTGGACAGCCTTTACCTCTGCAAATTAGCTCGATTCTCCTTTGCCTTTGGTGGCCTCTGCAACTTGTCGTGTGGGGCTCCACATGGCAGCTTTCCATCTGCGATGCTTCCCCACAATACAGCATGATCCATCTGTGAACAGGGCATATGTCTTCTCATTTTCTGGTAGTTCATTGTATGGTGGGGCCTCTTTAGCTCGCGATACTTCTCCTAGTGATGTTCCAAACTTTTTACCTTCAGGCCAGTCCATGATCACCTCTAGGATTCCTGGGCAGCTGAGAGTCCCCATCCATGCTCGCTGTGTAATCAGCACAATCCACTTACTCCAAGTGGCATCAGTTGCATGATGGGTGGAGGAAACATTTCCTTTAAACATCTAGTTCAGCACTGGCAGTCGAGGTGCCAGAAGGAGAAGTACCGACTGCTTCAGAAGTAGCCCGAACCCCTTCATACGCGACTAAGATCTCCTTTTCAGATGGAGTGTAGCACTCTTTGGGCCCCCTGTACACTCGACTCCAGAATCCCAGGTGTCGGCCTCAGGTTTCTCCTGAGGCTCTTTGCCAGAAACTCCAAGTGGGACCTTTCTCTCCAGCAGCAGTGTAGAAGATTTTCTTTACATTCTGTCCTGTTTGTACTGGCCCCAGGGCCACGGCATGGGCTATCTCCTGTTTAATTTAATCAAAACCTGTAGATGCTCGGGACCCCACACAAAATTATGCTTATTCCACATCACCTGATAAAGGAAGCTTACAATGAGGCTATAGTTTGGAACATGAATTCTCCCAAAACCTACTACGCCTGGAAAAGATTGCGTCTCTTTCTTATTAGTGGGCATAGACATAGCAGTGATTTTGCTGATCACATCCATTGGGATGTGACGATGTCCATCTTGCCACTTTATACCTAGGAACTGAATTTCTTGTGCAGGTCCTTTCACTTAGCTTTGCTTAATAGCGAAACTAGCTCGCAGAAGGATCTGGATTATTTGCTCTCCTTTCTCAAAAAACATCCCTTGCTGTATTGCCCCACACAACGATATTATCAATGTACTGCAGGTGCTCAGGAGCACTGCCCTGTTCCAGTGCAACTTGGATCAGCCCATGGCAAATGGTTGGGCTCTGTTTCTATCCTGGGGCAAATGGTTCCAGGTATACTGAATGCCTCTTCTGGTGAAAGCAAACTGATGCCTACATTCTGTGGCCAAAGGAATGGAAAAGAAGGTCTTAGCAATGTCAGTGGTGGCATACCTCTTGGCTGCTTTTGACTCCAATTCATACTGGAGTTCTAACATGTCCGGCACAGCTGCACTCAGTGGGGGTGTGACTTCATTCAGGCCACGGTAGTCCGCCGTCAGCCTCCATTCTCCACTGGCCTTACACACTGGCCATATGGGGTTGTTAAATGGTGAGTGAGTTTTGCTGATCACTCCCTGACTCTCTAGTTGATGAATCATCTTATGAATGGGGAGCAAGGAATCCCTGTTAGTGCAGTACTGCCGTATGTGCACTGTTTTTGTAGCAGTGAGTACCTGTTGCTCTTCCACTCGTAGTAACCCAGCAACTGATGTATCTTCTGGCAGGCCAGGCAAAACAGTCAGCTGCTTTATGTTGTCTGTGTCTACAGCAGCTATTCCAAAGGCCCATCAATACCCTTTGGGATCCTGGAAGTATCCCCTTCTGAGGTAATCGATTCCAAGTATACATGGAGCCTTTGGGCCAGTCACAATAGGGTGCTTTTGCCAGTTTTTACCAGTGAGGCTTATTTTGGCCTCCAACACAGTCAATCCTTGAGAGCCCCCAGTCACCCCAGAAATATATATGTATTCCATCCCTTCATGACTCGAGGGCATTAGAGTGCACTGTGCACCAGTGTGCTCCAGTATCCACCAGTGCCTTATATTTCTGTGGTTCTGATGTGCCATGCCATCTAATCCACACAGTCCAATACACTCTATTGACCCTTCCCCCACCCTGATTGAGCACAGGGCCCCTCTAATTGTTACCTGTGCTGTTGTACTCTTGTGAGCCATGATCAGGACCTGCAGTAACTGGAGAAATTGCATTAGTGGTTAATCTCTATTGAAATTCTCTCACCCTTGCTCGTAGTGCAGGAGTGGTTTTTTTATGACACTTCTTCATGTTTTCTCCATACTGATTTAGGTAACTCCACAAGGCAGTATGCGACAGATTTACTACTGTCATTTTCTTGAGCAGTAAGACGTTTGCCTTTAATAGCTGAGATTTTTGATGGTACTGGTGAGGAGGAGGTTTAATCACCTTTACTCAGTTTGATCAGCTCCTTTGGTAGACTCTTGATCGTCCTGATCTTCATCAGTTTTTTCTGATACTACCATGGGTTCATCACAATTAATCAATAGAGACAGTTCCTCCAGTATTCCGTCCTGCTTCCTCTCCACTTTATTTTGTCTTTCTGTTACTTTTGAGATGGCTGAAATGTAGACATTTTTTGGAGGTAATTTTTGTTCAAAGTTTTCAAGTGTAATAAGCAGTTCAAAAACTAGGGGTCTTCTCTAGTGTTCCTTGTATTTTTCAGTGTTGCTGCTAGTGTACCGGCATACTTTTCTGGTGTTGTTCTTGTGAGTTTCTGCCATATATTTGACGTACTCACAACTTTCTCAGGATCACAGTCTTGGCGTGGATTGTTAGGAACAAACATGGGGTCATGCAACATTTCCACCATGGCTGTTTCCCTCAAATACTGGGTACCTTTTTCAACTGTAGTCCATTTATTCATCTCAGGATCTGGATTGTCTTTGAAGGGATATTTTTCCTTTACGGCTGATAACACTTGTTCCCAGAGGGTGGCGACTCTGTCCAGACATGTACTAATCCCTCTGTCAATAGCTGAGTCTCTGGCAGTGCTTCCTAGTTGGTGATCTTCTTTACCATCTAGAAACACGCTATTGGCTCCAGTGTCCCAAAGCAACCAGGTGACAATAGTCTCATTTGGGCACCATGCAAACTTCTTTCTCGAGCCTTGGATTTCATTCATTCTCAGAGGTTGACGAGTAGTGGTGACTTCCTCCTCCTCACTCTCCTCTCCTCGTCTTTTAGTTTTTCCTGTTGCCTTTCTCAGTGAGTGATATTGGGGTGGGCCCCTCACCTGGATCTTCCTCTACTTTCTCCACTTCTTTCCGTTCTAGATGCGACGGCGCCCGTTTCCATTTCTGTACTTCCACAGGGGCAATTGACATCGATACTGGT
>NC_015042.2:217351-222959 GCF_000146605.3 Meleagris gallopavo | reverse complement strand
AAAATGGGAAGGAAGGAAGGGAGGAAAACAAAAACAGCGACAACATTCTATGGAGGAAAACTTATTTTACTAACTATGATATGGAAATGCAAGATAACACAATATAATACAATCTGATTGAAATTGAGACTAATGAATGAAATAAAATAGGAGAGAGAGAGTTCCCGAGACCGATTCAAACCTGAAAAGCTTGGAACGGCCAGGAAAGCACCCTCCAGCACCCACTGCCAGGCAGTAAGAGACCGCCCCACCCGGAAGAGCCAGATCCCGTGACTTCTGTAATGTATAGGGATAGGTGCCTGGAATTGGAGCATTAACACTTTAACTCCCAGTACACTACATGATGTTTTGATGTGGAATACTGAGAACCAAAAACAAAGAAAAAAAAAACATAAAACCATGACATTCCACCCCTTATTCTACATCACTACATCATGCTTAATTTATATACATATATATGAATAAATGAAAGATGATTAAAATACATTACACACACGTCTATATACATATACATAGAATTATCGACTGCACTCCCCCAGCATCAAGTTTCCTTGTGCTACACATTGAACATCCCCATTTTTTTGCATTACCCACCAAGTGGACCCAGGTCCCTGGGCAAAAACAGTACCGCGGAGAGGGCTGCCCTTTCCAGAAGCTGGAAGAACCCAAACTGCCTTTCCCAACATGTTCTTTACATGTACAACAGGGACTTTATCTCCGTCTACGGTATGTAGGGAGCTGGATTGGGTAGGACCATCACGATTGATAGATCCGCTGGTATTGACTAACCAGGTGGCTTCTGCCAAATGTTTCTCCCAGTGCTTAAATGTACCTCCTCCCATTGCTTTCAGCATAGTTTTTAATAACCCATTGTATCGTTCAATTTTACCTGAGGCTGGTGCGTGGTAGGGAATATGGTAAATCCACTCAATACCATGACCTTTAGCCCAGGTATTTACAAGAGAATTTTTAAAATGAGTCCCATTATCTGACTCAATTCTTTCCGGAGTGCGATGTCGCCACAGGACTTGTTTCACAAAACCTAATATGGTATTTCGGGCGGTAGCATGGGGTACTGCATAGGTTTCAAGCCACCCAGTGGTTGCCTCCACCATAGTAAGCACATAACATTTACCACTGCGAGATCGTGGCAAGGTGATATAATCAACCTGCCATGCCTCCCCATATTTATACTTTAGCCATCGCCCTTCCCCCCAATGTGGTTTCATCCTTTTGGCTTGTTTAATTATGGCACATGTTTCACAGTCATGAATAACCTGTGCAATCGCATCCATAGTTAAGTCCACCCCTCGGTCTCTAGCCCGTTTATATGTCGCATCTCTCCCTTGATGGCCTGAGGTCTCATGGGCCCATCGAGCTAGAAATAATTCACCCTTGTTCTGCCAGTCCAGGTCTATTTGAGCCACCTCAATTTTGGCAGCTTGGTCTACCTGATGGTTATTTTGCTGTTCTTCAGTAGCCCGACTCTTGGGCACATGAGCATCTACATGGCAACCATATTCTTTATTCGGGCAGCAATATCTTTCCACAGTTCAGCAGCCCAAATAGGTTTACCCTTTCTTTGCCAGTTATTTTGCTCCCACTGCCGTAACCATCCCCATAGAGCATTTGCCACCATCCATGAGTCAGTGTAAAGATAAAGCATTGGCCACCTCTCCTGTTCAGCGACATCTAAGGCCAGTTGGACAGCCTTTACCTCTGCAACTTGGCTCAATTCTCCTTTTCCTTCAGTGGCCTCTGCAACTTGTTGTGTGGGGCTCCACACAGCAGCTTTCCATCTGCGATGCTTCCTCATAATATGACATGATCCATCTGTGAACAGGGCATATTTATTTTCATTTTCTGGTAGTTCATTGTATGGTGGGGCCTCTTTAGCTCGCGATACTTCTTCTCCTGGTGATGTTCCAAACTTTTTACCTTCAGGCCAGTCCATGATCACCTCTAGGATTCCTGGACGGCTGAGAGTCCCCATCCATGCTCGCTTCGTAATCAGCACAATCCACTTACTCCAAGTGGCATCAGTTGCATGATGGGTGGAGGGAACCTTTCCCTTAAACATCCAGTTCAGCACTGGCAGTCGAGGTGCCAGAAGGAGCTGTGTTTCTGTACCGATTACTTCGGAAGCAGCCCAAACCCCCTCATATGCGGCTAAGATCTCCTTCTCAGTTGCAGTGTAGCACTCTTCAGACCCTCTGTATGCCCGACTCCAAAATCCCAGGGGTCGGCCTCGGGTCTCTCCTGAGGCTCTTTGCCACAGACTCCAAGTGGGACCTTTCTCTCCAGCAGCAGTATAGAGGATGTTCTTTATACCCTGTCCCATTCGTACTGGCCCTAGGGCCATGGCATGGGCTATTTCCTGTTTAATCTGTTCAAAAGCCTGCTGCTGCTCCAGGCCCCATGTAAACTCATTCTTCATTCGCGTCACATGATAAAGGGGACTTAAAATGAGGCTATAGTTTGGAACATGCATTCTCCAAAAGGCCACTGTGTCCAGAAAAGATTGTGTCTCTCTCTTGCTAGTGGGTGGAGACATTGCAGTGATTTTGTCAATCACATCTGTTGGGATGTGACAACGGCCATCTTGCCACTTTATACCTAGGAACTGAATCTCCTGAGCTGGTCCTTTCACTTTGCTCCGCTTAATAGCAAAGCCAGCGCACAGAAGAATTTGGATTATTCGCTCTCCTTTCGTGAAGACTTCTTCTGCTGTATCGCCCCACACAACGATATCATCAATGTACTGCAGGTGCTCAGGAGCACTGCCTTGTTCCAATACAGTTTGGATCAACCCATGGCAAATGGTTGGGCTGTGTTTCCACCCTGGGGCAAACGGTTCCAAGTATACTGAACGCCCTCCATGTGAAAGCAAACTGTGGCCTACATTCTTCGGCCAAAGGAATGGAAAAGAAGGCGTTAGCAATGTCAATGGTGGCATACCATTTGGCTGCCTTTGACTCTAGTTCATATTGGAGCTCTAACTGTCCGGCACAGCAGCACTCAGTGGGGGTGTGACTTCATTCAGGCCACAGTAGTCCACCGTCAGCCTCCATTCTCCACTGGCTTTACGCACTGGCCGTATGGGGCTGTTAAAGGGTGAGTGAGTTTTGCTGATCACCCCCTGACCCTCTAGTTGACGAATCACCTTATGAATGGGGAGCAAGGAATCCCTGTTGGTGCGGTACTGCCGTCTGTGCACCGTTTTTGTGGCAATCGGTACCTGTTGCTCTTTTACTTGCAGCAACCCCGCAACAGACGGATCTTCTGATAGGCCAGGCAAAACAGACAGCTGCTTAATGTTGTCTGTGTCCACAGCAGCTATCCCAAAGGCCCATTGATACCCCTTAGGATCCTTGAAATGCCCCCTTCTTAGGTAATCGATACCTAGTATACATGGAGCCCCTGGGCCAGTCACAATAGGATGTTTTTGCCAGTCCTTACCAGTGAGGCTTATCTTGGCCTCCAACACAGTCAATTCTTGAGAGCCTCCAGTCACCCCGGAAATATGGATTGATTCTGTCCCTTCATGACTCGAGGGCATCAGAGTGCACTGTGCACCAGTATCCACCAGGGCCTTATATTTCAGTGGTTCTGACGTGCCAGGCCATCGAATCCACACAGTCCAATATACTCGATTATCCCTTTCCCCCCCCTGACTGAGGGCAGGGCCCCTCTATTCATTATCTGTGATAACTGGAGCAACTGCACTGGTGGTTGATCTGCTTTGTAATTCTTTCACCCGTGCTCGTAGTACAGGAGTAGCTTGGTCGTGCCATTTTCTCATGTCTTCTCCATGGTCATGTAGGTAACGCCACAAGGCAATTCGCGATGTATTGTTCCTCACTGGAGCCGGAAAGCATTTGCCTTTAATAGCTGAGATTTTTGATGGTGCTCGTGAGCAGGAAGGTTCATCATCATTAATTAGTTGGATTCGCATTAGTTTGATTATCTCCTTCATTAGACTCTTCTGATTATCCTGATCTTTATCGAGCGTTTCTGATACTGCCACAGGTTTGTCACGATTAATCAGTAGAGACATTTGCTCCTGCATTTCATTCAGTTGGTCCGTTATTTGTGAGATGGCGGCAATGGAAACGTGAGTTGGGGGTAGCTGTTGTTCGTAGTTTTGGAGCGTAAGAATCAATTAAAAAACTAAGGGTATTATCTCTTGTTCCCGGTATCTGTCATTAGCTGACAGTAGTGTACCGGCATATCTGTCTGGTGCTGTTGCTATGAGTCTCTGCCATATCTCAGGCGTCGTCCTCACTCTCTCAGGATCGCGGTCTTGTCGTGGGTGGTTAGGAACAAAGTTAGGGTCAAACAGCATTTCCACCGCGGCCATTTCCCTCAAATACTGGATACCCTTTTCAACTGTATCCCATCTTTTCATCACAGGCTTCAAGCCGTCTTTGAAGCGATACCTTTCTTTCACGGCTATTAACACTCGTTCCCAAAGGGTGGCAGACTCATCCAAACATTGACTAATTCCTCGGTCAATAGCTGGGTCTCTGGCAATGGCTCCTAGTTGGCGAGCTTCATTACCATCTAGAAACAAACTATTGGCCCCACGGTCCCAACAACGAAGCAACCAGGAAACAAGAGTTTCATTTGGGCCCCGTGTGAACTCCTTTCTTGAGCCTTGGATTTCAGTCATCTTCAGAGGCCGACGAGTAGTAATAAAGACTTCCTCTTCATCACTCTCTTCTGCATGTCTCTTAGTTTTTCCTTTTGCTTTTTGCGATGGTGGTGGTTCTGAGGTGGGCCCCTCACCTGGATCTTCCTCCACCTCCTCCTCCGCTTCTTCTCTTTTCCGTTCTAGACGCGTGAACACTCGTTTCCATTTCTTGCCTTCCACAGGAGCAACTGATATTGTTACTGGTGTCTCTTGTAACTGATCAGATTTGACTTGGAGGTTCTCCATTTTGGCTTGAACCTCAGCTAGGAAACTCTCTCTCTCCAGAATAGTATTATATAGGGCGCGGTAAGCACAAGCCAAACCCCAATTAAGTTGTACCTCCTTAGATTTATGTAAGCCGCGCTGTCCCTGACTCAAATACTGACTTAGTTTCTCAGGATCCCACAGGTGTTCAAGAGTAAAATCCCATGACATTGCGGGTCCCCTTGCTTTTAAGATCTTTCTTAAACCTCTCCATGTTCCCTGCCAGTCAGCATTCTATGGTTCTGGAGGAGACTCCTTCCCTTTGTAAAGGAATACAATCCAGGAAAGCAATAGCACGCACCCCAACATGAGTATTAATTCGAGATTCGAAAAACATCTGACAAACCGATAAGAAAGCCTGGAGACTGGTCTGAACATTGTGCTGTTTGTAAAATTAGCCATTCCATCTGGGATGTGAATGTCAAAATTCAAACCATACCACATTGCATACAGGTACCATGCAGGTGTCTCCGTCAATGCCCTTAGGTAGTTATATATGAACATAATTCCACAACAAGTAATTATGACCTTGATAATTTGCCAATAAGTTGAGAATAACATGACAGCTTGTAAGCCTTTACTCAACACCCTCACGATGAAAAGTGGGTTCATTGCTGGTGTCTATTAAAAAGGGGTTATGAATTGAAACTG
>NC_015042.2:180997-216701 GCF_000146605.3 Meleagris gallopavo | reverse complement strand
CCCCACAAAATGGGAAGGAAGGAAGGGAGGAAAACAAAAACAGCGACAACATTCTATGGAGGAAAACTTATTTTACTAACTATGATATGGAAATGCAAGATAACACAATATAATACAATCTGATTGAAATTGAGACTAATGAATGAAATAAAATAGGAGAGAGAGAGTTCCCGAGACCGATTCAAACCTGAAAAGCTTGGAACGGCCAGGAAAGCACCCTCCAGCACCCACTGCCAGGCAGTAAGAGACCGCCCCACCCGGAAGAGCCAGATCCCGTGACTTCTGTAATGTATAGGGATAGGTGCCTGGAATTGGAGCATTAACACTTTAACTCCCAGTACACTACATGATGTTTTGATGCGGAATACTGAGAACCAAAAACAAAAAACATAAAACCATGACAGGAACTGAGAAGAGAACCTGGAAACCGGTCTGAACATTGCACCGTTTGTAAAATTAGCTACTCATATCATAGAATGGCCTGGGTTGAAAAGGACCACAATGATCATCAAGTTTCAACCCCCCTGCTATGTGCAGGGTCGCCAGCCACTAGACCAGGCTGCCCAGAGCCACATCCAGCCTGGCCTTGAATGCATCCAGAGCTGGGGCATCCACAACCTCCTTGAGCAACCTGTTCCAGTGCATCACCACTCTCTGGGTGAAAAACTTCCTCGTAATATATAAACTAAACCTCCCCTGTCTCAGTTTAAAGACATTCCCCCTCGTCCTATCACTATCCACTCTCGTAAGCAGCCATGCCCCCTCCTGTATATATGCTCCCTTCAAGTACTGGAAGGCCACAATGAGATTGCCCTGGAGCCTTCTCTTTTCCAAGCTAAACAAGCTCAGTTCCCTCAATCTTTCCTCATAGGAGAGGTGCTCCAGCCCTCTGATCATCTTAGTGGCCCTCTTCTGGACCAAGCTCTGAGAACTCCACGTCCTTTCTGTGCTGGGGGCCCCAGGCCTGGACACAGTACTCTAGATGTGGTCTCACAAGAGCTGAGTAGAGGGGGACAATCACCTCCCTCTCCCTGCTGGCCACCCCTTTGCATGCAGCCCAGAACTTAGTTGGCTTTCTGGGCTGCAAGCGCACATTACCGGCTTATGTCCAGCTTCTTGTCCACCAGGACCCCCAAGTCCTTCTCCTCAGGGCTGCTCTCAAGGAGATCTTCCCCTGCCTAAGTGGAACTCCTTCTGGGATGTAACTGTGCACTTGGCCTTATTGAACCTCATTAGGTTCACGAGTCCACTTCTCCAGCCTGTCCAGTTCCCTCTGGATGGCTTCACTTCTTTCCAGTGTATCGACTGCACCACTCAGCTTAGTGTCATCAACAAACTTGCTGAGGTTGCACTCCATGCCATCATCTATGTCATTGATGAAGATGTTGAAGAGCACTGGTCCCAAGCCTGACCCTTGTGGGATACCGCAAGTGACCAGCCTCCACCCTGACACGGAATCATTAATCACAACCCTTTGGTTGTGTGCAGCCAACCAATTCTTAATCCATCAAAAAGTCCATCCTTCAAATTCATACCTCTTCAGTTTAGAGAGAAGGATGTGGTGAGGGACCATGTCAAAGGCTTTGCAGAAGTGCAGGTAGATGATATCCGTTGCCCTTCCCCTGTCTACTGATGCCGTCACTCCATCATAGAAGGCCACTAGATTGGTCAGGCAAGATCTGCCCTTGGTGAAGCCGTGCTGGCTGTCTCTAATCACCTGTTTATCTCGTATGTGCCTTAACATAGCTTTGAGGAAGATCTGTTCCATGATCTTCCCAGGCACAGAGTTGAGGCTCACCGGCCTGTAGTTCCCTGGGTCTTCCTTTCTCCCTTTCTTAAAAATGGTAATAAGGTTTCCCTTTTTCCAGTCACCCGGGACTTCACCAGACAGCCAAGATTTTTCAGATATGATGGAGAGCGGCTCTGCAACCACATCAGTCATCTCTTTCAGAACCCTAGGATGGATATCATTTGGTCCCATGGACTTAAACACGTTCAATTTCATGAGGAGGTCTCGGACTTGGTCCACTGTTACAGTGGGACAGAAACCACTCCCCACACCCTCACCTAGAGGCTCACGGTCCTGGCAGACATGGGAAGCCTGACCATCTGTGAAGACTGAGGCAAAGCACCCACTGAGTATCTCAGCTTTTTCTATGTCTGAGGAAGCCAGCTCCCCGTTACCTTTTATCAGAGGATGAAATCTTTACCCACATTCCATGTGTCTAACCACATATCTCTACCTCAGATTGGTTGGGCGTGAATAGTCCATTCCTGGGTGGCCGACTGTGCAATCCAAAGAGTGAGCCCCCGGTACACAGCCCATCTGTCTGTGAAGAGATTCGGGATACCATCACTGGGTTCCTTGGTTAAAACCATCCACACAGCTCGCAGTTCTGCCTCTTGGCTACTCTGACCATCTCCCTCTTCAAAAAAGATTGTTTCAGTGGAGGGATGGTTTGCCATTGCTCTCCACTTGTTCAGATTATCCTTGCTGGACCCATCCACGTACCAGGCATTTTCTCGAATGGGATGTTTCCCTTCCTGAATGGGACTCTTCTCTGGTGGAGCGACTATTGTCTCTTCTGGCACATTACTGTGATATGTCACTGGGCCAAGGATATTATGGAGTTGTTCTTTCAGTGGTGATGAAGACAGACTACTCCTCTGGCTGACATAGGCGACCCATAATGCCACTGTCTGTGCTTGAGCCACCCCTGTCTTAGGAAGGTGGATCAGGTCTTTCACCCACCCCTGAATTCGCAGTGCTCTTAACTATGACTTCAGATGTTTGGGTTATTGGCTCTACTGCCTGTAATGCGGAGTAGGCAGCCAATAACTGTTTTTCAGTCATACTGTACCTTTCTTCTGCTTCATGCCAAACCAGAGACCAGAACCCAACTGAGCTTCGAATGGGATTTTGGCATTGCCATAGGCCTCAGCCAAATGCATCTTGAGTTACATGGACGCCTAGTTTGGATGGAAGGGTGGGATCGAATATACCCAGTGCCTGGGCCTGTTTAGCAGCTAGTTTTGCTTGCTGGAATGCCGCGGATAGCATCCTAATCAGATTGTTCTCAAGCGGGGAAGCGTGACAGTACTCAATATGAGTGATCAAGCTTCACTTTATTGTTGCACACACAGGGTTTATATATGGTTCCAATACACATGTGTTCGCTTACTATTGGTGCACAATGTGGGCTGCTAGGTGGGCTGCCTAGCCTCAACCAATGCTCAGCCAGCATTCACAGCTGTGCTGCTGAGCCCGTCAACTTGTCAGCCCCCACACATCCACAGAGCACAGCTGCGAATGTGGGCCTGCTGTTTACGTGCTGCCCCAAGGACATTGTGACTCCCATCTAACTCCTAATATTTTCTCATGGGTATGCACTCTGTGCTGCCACACCAGTTATGCTCATACACATTCTCATGGCCGCCCTGCTCTCACAGCCATCCCCCAAAAATTCCCCCTTTTTCTTTTTGTACGAGCATAGCTTTCTGTGTGGCTTTGTCAATACCGTTCATGATACAGCTATACACTATGCGGAGCAGTAAAAGCATAATTAGAATAAGCAATAGCCAATGCAAGCCTTCTTTGATTAATGCCGTGAGCTATGGGGACAGCCCCCCAAATAGTGATTCTAGCCAATCATCAAATGGGTTTTTATTAACCTGAATCTTTTGCGTATGTTCCTTCAACCATTGAAGTTGCTCATGTATGGACCGACTATGGTCTGAAAGGTTGAAGCAACACATCCCCTCAAAGTCCTCACAGCCATGTCCCTGTGCTAAAAGCAGAAAGTCAATTGCCGCGTGATTTTGTAGCAAAGTGTGCCTAAGACTATCCATATCAGATAACTTATATTCCAAGATTAAAGTGGTCTCGTTAGCCTGTTTCGCTGACCAACATGCTAGGTTTTCTAATTGTTTTAACACTTGGGCTGCTGCCACGCCTGGCGTAAAGAGTGAAGCGAACACCCGGGCAGTAGTCGACCATAAGTCAACGTTGTCGTTGCAATCTGGTGTCAGGCGGCGTATACTCCGCTGTTGCCCGGCCTTATGCTGACCAGAGGAGACATTAAGCCATTGACGATGTTGGGGAGCGAACAGTGCTAATTGTCCAAGATAGCAAGGTCCTCCTTGGACATTGGCAGGGACACCTGCCCATGCCATGTCACCACATATTAAAAATACACGTGGGGGTAGGGCCTTAGCCGAGTCATTATTCCACAGTGTGGGTTGGGAGTTGTCTTCGGAAAGGCTTACTCCATATCCATACCACGGTCGTAGGTTACCTCTTTCCCCGGTTAGGTTGCTGTAACCGCAGTATGCCCCCCATACCGAAAATTCCCGTTCATTATGGGGGGAGACTACCGTCCATCCTGTCGCGTCAAAAAAAGGGTTATCCGTGTGGTCCCACAGTTGCTTGAGTATATTTGCCCCAGCACTAAGGCCCTGGTGCGATCGTCCAAAGCAAAAGCATGTTTGACTCCATCCTGCTGAAGCGTTTCCTATTGCCTGGGAACCCAGGAGATCCAGCTCTTGGGGGTCCCATGGCAAGGAGACACTTAGTTGTTCTATCAAGCATGCACTTTGTTCTGAAGTGTTGTAATGGGAACATGGATTATCTCTTACGTATCCTTGAAAGCTCTCCAGCCGATAACTCAGTACACCGACCAGGCAGGTCCAGAAAGGTTCAGTGGCCGACTGAAGACTCAGGCAGAAGTCAGTCTGGCCCGTCTTGTTCACCCAGGTCACCCATAGGTTCCCTGGCTGCAACACCTGAAGGACTGCCTGGCCGCTGAGGTGGCAACCTGTCAGTATCAGCAGAAATAGACACTGCTGCCTTAGTCCACTTCGCTGGGACCCACAGTAGTCCTGTTGGGGTGAGCACACACATGTAACCCCTTCCCATGTATTTCACCTCTGAGGGGCCCTCCCAAATCCCTGTCTTGGGATTTCTATACCTTATGAAGAACGGCTTGCTGCTACCTTGAGAGGGTACCCGCCCATGAATCTGGGCTGATGCCTCTTCTCTATCCCCAAAGATGCACAGATAATTAATTGTAAACAATGCCCTAGCCAGGCGCTCCTGGGGATCCCTTACCTCAGAAAGTTTCTCTATGTACCTCTTAAGCATCTGATTTGCCCTCTCCACCACTGCCTGGCCGGTTGGAGAGTTAGGCATGCCGGTGATATGTCGTACCCCCCATTTCTCACAAAATTGTTGAAAACTCCTGCTAACATATGTGGGGCCATTGTCTGTTTTTATCGTCCGGGGCAACCCCATGGCAGCAAAGCATAGTTTTACGTGCCGGGTGACATGTAACACCCTTTCCCCTGCTTGGGCAGTGGCCCAGATGAATCTACTATAAGTATCTATTGTGACATGCACATATTTTATTTTTCCAAATTCTGACACATGCGTCACATCCATCTGCCAAATTTCCAGGGGGGCCAAGTCCCCGAGGATTGACTCCTAAGCCTAAACCAGGCCCATGTCCCATACATGTTGGGCACGCTCGCACAATCCCTAGACTAATATCATACAATTGGCACAAGCCCTTAGCATTCTGGTGAAACATGCTGTGGGCCTCACGGGCCTGAGCTTATCTATTGACAGGGATGGTTGTCGCCACCAAGTCGTCTGCTCGCTGGTTCCCTTCACCTAAGCCCTCCACCCATTTGTGGCTTCTGACATGAATCACAGCATACTTCTCATCCCTTATCATAACCGCTCTCTGTAACATAGTAACTCAAATAGGCGTTGGTTGCCAATATCCCTGATTCTAGCGTCCTCTACCCTTTCTATGAGGCCCACAACGTATAACGAATCCGATACTACGTTAAGGGGCTTTTGAGACCAGTTCAGGAACGCCCAGACTACAGCAGAAAGCTCTAAGGTCTGCAAAGAGTCCCCGGATTGCGCTTGAAGGATTCGATGCTTCCATTGCTGGTCTTCTTGCCATGTCGCTACTGCTGTACGCGACTTCCGGCCGGCATCTGTGAAAACTGTTACTGCATTTTGAAGAGGAGTTCTACTTCGTTTGGGTATTTTTAACCAATGTTGTTGTGACATCCATTTCAGTATTGGGGAGGCGAGGGATTGTACTGTCAGAGCTGTTCCGGAGGTCAGCAAACTTGCTGCCAGCTCATCCAAATTCTGTAGATACCAGTCCAAGTCCACACATTTGAGGGATAAATATATGAGGTTCCTGGCTCTTCCCCAGAGATTCTGAGAACTCTGTAACGTCCTTTCCTTACTAATTCCGCGAGGTTGTCGATCCTTTGCTAGATTGTCATTTTTGGCTGCAAGCTCGTGAACAGCCATTCCAGCACCTTTATATCTGGTCTCTCCCCCTTTTTCTTTTTGCACTGCGTCAGTGCACCCAGCAGTTGCCTGTGGCCACTTAGGATAGTGATATCGATGGGGAGAGATGGCTCACAGCGATCGACGGCCCGTGTCGCAATAAGATGTCCGAGAGTTTCAATAAGATGCTGCTGCTCTGTTGTCACTGAAATGCGGGTGGCAGGATCGGTGCCCTTTAGAAGGGGATGCAGTACATTAAGATCGTCGTTGGAGATACCGACAATGGGGCGTAGCCACTGTAAATCACCTAGAAGTTTCTGGGCGTCGTTGAGAGTCCGAATATTGGTGTGTAACGCCAACTTTTGTGGGCTGATCTGCGACTGTGTGATGGTCCAGCCCAGGTACTTCCATGGGGGCTCGCGCTGTACCTTTTCCAGAGCTATGACCAGTCCTTTATCCTGGAGTGTACGTCCCAGGAACGTTTCCTGTTCGGCAGTGAACGGTTGTGGTTGCACAATGAGAATATCATCCATATAATGATATATGATTGCATGAGACTATGCCTCGCGAATTGACGCAAGGGCAGCGTCGACAAACAACTGACAGAGGGTAGGGCTATTCTTCATGCCTTGTGGCAACACAGTCCATTCGTATCGCGATGCCGGTGTGCCTTTGTTAGGTGAAGGTACAGTGAAAGCAAAGCGCTGCATATCATCTGGGTGAATGCCTATTGTGAAAAAACAGTCCTTAAGATCCACGATTAGGAGATTCCATTTCTCTGGGATCATTGCAGGGTTGGGGAGGCCAGGTTGTAAAGCTCCCATGGGCTGTATCTGATCATTAACAGCCCGAAGATCATGGAGCAGTCTATATTTTCTGGATTTCTTCTTTATTACAAATATGGGGGTGTTCCAAGGGCTGGTAGATGGCTGTATGTGGCCCTTATGTAACTGCTCTTTCACTAGTGCAAGGGCATTATCGAGGCTTTCCTTCTTTAGCAGCCACTGTTCGATCCAGACGGGTTTATCTGTCAGCCAAGTGAGTCGAATCGGGAAAGCCCAAACATCGGCCGCTAAGGAAAACCCACTTGAGTAGTCAGGACCATTCCCATTTGATCCAGAGCATCCCTGCCAATCAAGGATTGGACCCCAGGGGGTAGTGGCATTACTGTGATGTGGCAGTGAGCGTGCCGGCCGTCGAGACCTTAATGGGTCTACCTGACTCACCAAGTGTAATGCTATAATGGGATGAAACATACTGTGATAATAGCAGGGTGGCAAAGTCTTTGGCTACAGCAAGTGAGAACAAGCCCAAACGCAGCAGCCACAGACAAAGAAATGAAGGGAAAGAGCTGTTTACCCTTGGAAGGCCTCACATAGGCAGGAATCTCCAGCAAAAGATGCTGTGGTCTCCACTGCCAACCCTTAAATGAGGTCTCAGAAGGGGTGGATCCTGGCTTCGCCTCTTCTGGTCACTTGGGTACATTGCATGCACCTGAGCTCCTTTGGGTTGGCCCTGTCTTCCCACCAGGTGTTCAATCATGGTTTCAGGCTGTGACTTAGCATTTCCACTACAAAAACCCATTTTCCTTTTCTTTTGCCCCACTATTTTTTAATCAGATCCTGTCAACAGTTTACGGGCTGGTTCAGCCCGGTTCTGTGAGTAGTGGGGCGGGGGGATTTCACAAAATCCGCGCCTCCAGAAAAGGGAAACAGGGGACCCCAAAATAATTAAAAGCAGCAGCAACCATCTGAGGAGAAACAAACTAATTTACTAAATATGGTATCGGAATGCAAGATAACACACTATAATACAATATAATTAGAATTGAAGCTAATAAAAGAAATATAATGAGAGTGTCCGAAAGGTGGATGGGCCTCACCATAACGCTGAGGTGAGATGCACAGTCTGGTTGAGCAGCAGGGAGGAGAGCCTGACGAAGAAGAGCGCATCAGGTGACCTTGCCAGGGGTTATATCTCCTCTCTGACCGCAAAGCCTCCTGGGGTATGTAGTTCTTCTCTTCCGGACAGGTACCCGGAACTGAAGTATTAATAGTTTAAGTCCCAGTGCACTACATGATGTTCTGATGTGGAATACCGATAACCAAAAATTATAAAACCATGACAGTTCCAACTCCTCAGGTGGAAAACATGTTTTAAGTAAGGGCTGGATCACAGGAATTAAGGGAAGAATTGTAGTAATTTCTGGCAGAAGTGCTGCTTCTCAGGCCTCCTCATTTGCCAGTTGGTTTCCTACAGTTTCTTTCAAATATCCAGTCTGGTGGCCTTTAGCATGTATTATTGCCACCTTTTTAGGTAAATTTATCACATCCAATAAATGGCTGATTAATTTCTCATGGGCCAAGGTCCTTCCTCTTCTTGTTAGCAATCCTCTTTCTTCCCATAGTTTCCCAAATGTGTAGGTTCCTCCATATGCATATTTTCAATCTGTATATATATTAACTATTCTCCTTGATATAATTCACAGGCCCTTATTAGGGCATATACAATTCAGCAGATTATGCTGACTAGGTGGAAGGTAATTTTTTTCCTGCTTCCTGCAGATCCCTTCCTATTACCACTGCATATCCGGTCACCCTTTTCCCATTGATAATTCTTGATGATCCATCCACAGATACACACAAATAAACAATGGAGAAGTGGGCCCATGTGAATCTCATGAGGTTCAACAAGGCCAAGTGCAAGGTATTGCACTTAAGCCAGGACAACCTCAGATATTTATACAGATGGGGTGAAGAACCACTTGAGAGTAGCTCTGTGGAGAAGGACTTGGGGGTCCTGGTAGACGAGAAGCTGGGCATGAGCCAGCAGTGTGCACTTGCAGCTGCATTAAAAAAGGAGTGGCTAGCAGGGAGAGGGAGGTGATTGTCCCCTTCTACTCAGCTCTTGTGAGACCACATCTAGAGTACTGTGTCCAGGCCTGGGGCCCCCAGCACAGAAAGGACGTGGAGTTCTCAGAGCTTGGTCCAGAAGAGGGCCACTAACATGATCAGAGGGCTGGAGCACCTCTCCTATGAGGAAAGATTGAGGGAACTGAGCTTGTTTAGCCTGGAAAAGAGAAGACTCAGGGGAGACCTCATTGTGGCCTTCCAATATTTGGAGGGAGCATATAAACAGGAGGGGAAACAGCTGTTTACATGGATTGATAGTGATAGGACAAGGGGGAATGGTTTTAAACTGAGATAGGGAGATTTAGGTTAGATATTAGGAGGAAGTTTTTCCGCTCAGAGGGTAGTGATGCAATGGAACAGGTTGCCCAGAGAAGTTGTGGATGCCCCATCCCTGGATGCATTCAAGACAGCACTGGATGTGACTCTGGGCAGCCTGGTCTAGTGGTTGGCGACCCTGCACATAGCAGAGGAGTTGAAACTAGATGATCTTTGAGATCCTTTTCAACCCAGGCCATTCTATGTTTCTATGAAATACACTTTCCCCTTCTGGCTATAGGATGTCTCGCAGTCCATATCTGGCTTGAGTCTGAAGATCCAGTACCTGAATACAATCACGTACTTGCTCCTCAGACTTGTTCCTTTTGAGCTACCAATCAGGAGTGTAGCTGGATTGTATCCCATTCCACTCTGCACTTCCATATCTTTCTGTACCATTGTCGTGGTTTGAGGCGCAACAGGGAAGAGGGACAAGGTACTTTTCCCCCTTTTTGGGAAGTAGGAAAGAAAACTGGCCCAAATAAGATAAGAAGAGATAACAAATACACAAAAGGAGTAAGATGGCTGTGTTTAATCAATGAACATACAGATGGTATATAGTCAGTACGTATACAGATTACACATACACACACAGACACACACTTATATACACACACACTAATACACACACACTTATACAAACACTTATATACACACACACACTTGTACACACACACTAATACACACACAGACACTTATATACACACAGACAGACACTAATACACACAAAGATACACACACACACTTGTACACACAGACACTAATACACAGACAGACACACACACACACAGACACACACACACAGACACAGTTATACACACACACTTACACACAAACACTGATACACACACACACTTAAACACACGCACACACTTAAACACACGCACACACTTAAACACACGCACAAACACAGATACACACACGCACACTATACACACACGCACACACACTTGTATACACGCACACACGCACAGATACAGACACACACACACACTTAGACACGCACACTTATATACAAACACACACTTGTATACACACAAACACAGAGATGCACACAAACACAGACACACGCACACACTTGTATACACGCACACACATACGCACACACACTAGTATACACGCGCACAGACGCGCACGCACACACACAGACACGCACACACACAGACACGCACACACACTTAGACACACACACAGATAGACACAGACACACAGATAGACACAGACACTTATACACACATACACGCACACTTAGACACACACGCACACTTAGACACACACGCACACTTAGACACAGATAGACACAGACACGCACACTTGTATACACACACACTTATACACGCACGCACACAGACACACACACAGACAGACACACACGCGCACACACACATGCACACACTTAGACACGCACACGCGCACAGACACACACGCGCACACTTAGACACACAGACAGACACACAGACGCACTTACGCACACGCACTTGTATACACACACGCACACTAGTATACACGCACACAAACACACACGCACACACAGATAGATGCACATGCACTTACGTGCGCACACAGATACACACAGGCACTTACGCACACTTATATGCACACAGACACACACGCACACACTTATATACACACAGACGCACTGATACACACACACGCACACATGTATACACACACACAGATACACACGCACGCACACACACACACAGACACACACGCACACAGACACTTATACACACACACACGCACTTGTATACACACACGCACAAACAGATACACACACTTATACACACACACAGACACGCACACTTATACACACACGCACACTTGTATACAAACACACACACTTGTATACAAACACACACACTTGTATACAAACACACACTTAGACACGCACGCACATACGCACGCACACACTTATACACAGACAGACACGCACACACACTTACGCACACACACTAGTATACACGCACACAGACGCGCGCGCGCACTTATATACACACAGACACACTTATACACACACACGCACAGACTTGTATACACACACGCACACTGATACACGCACACACACACTTAGACACACACACAGATAGACTCAGACACTTATACACACACACAGACACACACACAAACACAGATACACACACACACTTAGACATGCACAGACGCACACAGACACAGATAGACACACACACGCACACACAGATACACACACACGCACACACAGATAGACAGACACACACTTACTCGCGCACACAGACACACACGCACAGACAGATAGACAGACACACACGCGCACACACACAGACACGCACACGCGCACAGACACACAGACACACAGACGCACTTATGCACACGCACACACTTGTATACACACACGCACACACACTAGTATACACGCACGCGCACACAGACACACGCACACACAGACGCACACTTATACGCACACTTATACGCGCGCACACACAGATAGACACACACACGCACACTTATACACACTAATACACACAGACGTGCACGCACACAGACGCGCACGCACGCACACACACAGACGCGCTTATACACACTAATACACACACACGCACACTAATACGCGCGCGCGCACACACACACAGACACAGATAGACATGCACTTATACGCACACTAATACGCGCGCACGCACAGATAGACACACACACAGATAGACACACACACACAGAGATAGACACACACATGCACACTTACACACACTAATACACACAGACGCGCACGCACACTTGTATACACACACGCACGCACTTATACACACTAATACACACACACGCACACTAACACGCGCACGCACACAGACTTGTATACGCACACACACTTGTACACACAGACGCAGACACACACAGACGCAGACACTTGTATACACACTAACACACATGTATACACGCACGCGCACACAGATAGACGCACACGCACACAGACACGCACACAGATAGACAGACACTTACACACACGCAGACACACACACTTGTATACACAGACACGCGCAGACAGACACGCGCAGACACACGGATAGACAGACACACACACTTACACGCACACAGACACTTACACACACTTGTATACACACAGACACGCGCACACACTTACGTGCGCACACACGCTAGTATACACGCAGACGCACACAGACGCACACAGACACGCACACAGAGATAGATGCACATGCACTTACGCGCACGCACAGACAGATACACACACGCACTTACGCACACTTATACGCACACAGACATACGCACACACACTTATACACACACTTGTATACACACACACGCACACTGACACACTTATACACACACAGACACACACTTATAGACACTTATACACACACACAGATAGACACGCACTTATACGCACACTTATACACACACAGACACACTAATACGTGCACACGCACAGATAGACACAATTATACACACACATGCACACTTATACACACTAATACACACAGACACGCACGCACACTTGTATACACACAGACGCACACGTATACACACAAACGCACACAGATAGACACACACTAATACGCGCGCACACACAGACAGACGCACTAATACACACACTTATACACACGCACACACTGACGCTCGCACACGCAGGCACACAGACACACACTTAAACGCACACAGACACACTTGCACACACAGACACACTAATACGCGCACGCAGACACTTATACATACAGGAGCTTGGCTAATATAATTTATATTGGAGGAAATGAGAGAAAGTCACTCACTCTGTCCTGGGCGTGCAAGTTAAAGTCCTGATGGAGCAGATCTCCAGAGAGACCCTTCCCCACTCCCAGTCAGCTCTTAAATGGGTCTAGGAGAGGTGGAGCCAGGCTCCACCCCTTCCGACAGGGCAGGTGAATTGCCTTCACCTGTGCTCTGTGGCTGACTCATTACTCACCTCAGGTGATCAATCAAAGGTTCAGGCAGTGATTCAGCAGCCCCATACACTCCACCCCTTCATGGCATGAACCAATGATTAGGTTGACTAAAAGGGTGAGCTTTCCCTAATACAGAGATCCAATACACCGCGACGCTTATACAATTTCATCGCGACACGTTGGTAAATCTCAAGATGAGTGACGATTGGTGAAAGTTGACTTCCTTCTATGGGCCAGCGCTCGATGATGTTACTGGAGGCATACGGTCATGAGGTGCAGGTCTGTCCTATGTTCCATCAGTCCCATGCAGAGCATCACCGGGTGTTACACATGATCTAACAGTGGAACGTTTTGATGACATTGCATTCCTTCAGGTGATCCTGAAGGCTCAAAGACTCACGGGGAGAAATACAGATGTTTCAGAGGTACCAAGAGGGGAAGGTCTGCCCTCCAGGGCAAAATACAGGCCGTGTTTCTATCCTGGGTCAACACTTCCGCTTGTACAGGGGCACGTCCTGGCCACCTGTACCACACTTTCTGGACGGATGTTTGCGGCTGCATAATAATATCAGGCACCAAAGGAGGTGTCCTGATCTGCCATAGGGACATGATGGGAGTCCCTTTAGCAATGAAAATCAGAGTGTTGACCACAACATCAGTAGGCCATGTACCTATTACTGGAGGGACTACTGAGCCTCCCACCCCCAACAATCTCCCCCAAGGTGCAAGTAGGCCACACCACTTGGGTCCTACCTGCACCTTCCATGGCCATTTTATTCAATGGGTGCCAGGATCTAAATTCTCAGGGGCAGGGAGCAGAAGATTATTTTCATTACCAATCTGGGGTCTTACCTGATGATCAGTGCCCGTAATTTGGATCCTAAGCGGGGTAGCCCACATTGTCTGCAACATTCTCAGGGCACTGGGTCTACCATCTCGGGGTCTTTCATTCAGGTCTTGCAAGGTTTCATACAGTCTCTTTGTCCACCCCTGCAGGGACTGGGAGTCTGTCTTCAGGGCAGCCTTAAGAATACCATTATAACGTTCGATGAGGCCTGCCCCCATCAGATTATATGGCAGGTGGAATCGCCATTCGATGTTATTTTCTACTGCCCAGCGTTGTATCAGTGCACCAGTAAAATGAGTTCCTTGGTCACTCTCGATGCCTTGAGGTGTCCCGTAGGCAGACATCAGTTTTGTGAGTGCCTTGATGGTATATGCCTGGATTGCTTTTCGGTACTGGATAGGCCTGCAGTAGCCCACTTGCAGTGTCGACGCAGGTCAGGGCATATCTCCACCCCCTCAGACCGAGGAAGGGGCCCGATGTAATCGACCTGCCATCGCTGGAGAGGATTATGTCCTCTAGTAAGATGGGCTGTTGTTTCGGGCAGCGGTCTCGGTCTCATCTTTGAGCAAGCGTCACAATCCCGGCATGCCTGGACGATGTCAGGTAGCTGTATGGGCAGTCCCCATTGTCTTTTGACCCGCATGTCGTAGCTTCTGATGTAACCAACGGGCGATGTTCTTAGATGACGAATTCTCAATCCATCGAACTCGGGCCAGCGTGTCCGTTTCATCATTTCCCAGTGACTGTAGGGGCTGATGACCAGAAACATGGTAGACACGTACAGTCCTGTGTTTGACTGTATTCCATATGTCTAACCACATGTCCTTGCCCCAGATCGGCCGGGCATGGATAGTCCATTCTTGGGTGGCCCACTGTGCAATCCACAAAGTGAGCCCCTGGTACACAGCCCAACTATCCGTACAGATTTTCAAGATACCATCACCGGGTTCCTTAGTTATAACCATCCACACGGCTCGCAGTTCTGCCCATGGGCTGCTCTGCCCATCCCCCTCGTCAAACCAGATTGTCTCAGTAGAAGGATGGTATGCTATTGCTCTCCACTTGCTCGGATTGCCCTTGCTGGATCCATCTGTGTACCAAGCATCTTCAGGGATAGGGTATTTTTCCTCCTGAACGGGACTCTTCTGCGGTGGAGCGACCAGTATTCCTTTCGGTGCATCACTGTGATATGTTCCTGGGCCTAGGATCTTCTGAAGTTCTTCTTTCAAAGGGGATGAAGACAGACTGCTCCTTTGGCTGAGATAGGCGACCCATCGTGCCACTGTTTGTGCTTGGGCCACCCCTGTCTTAGGAAGGTGGGTCAGATCTTTTACCCACCCCTGAATCGGCAGAGTGGTCTTGACTATAACTTCAGCCGTTTGAGTTATTGGCTCTACTGCCTGCAGTGCTGCATAGGCAGCCAATAACTGTTTTTCAATCATACTGTATCTCTCTTCTGCTCCGTGCCAAACCTGAGACCAGAAACCAATGGGGGTCCGAACAGAACTCTGGCGTTGCCACAGGCCCCAATCAAAGCCATCTTGAGTGATGTGAACATCTAACTCGGCTGGGAGGGTAGGATCAAATATACCCAATGCCTGGGCTTGTTTAACTGCCAGTTTTGCCTGTTGGAAAGCGTCCTGTTTTGTTTTCCCCCAATCCCATAGCTGCCCCTTTTTTGTGAGTCTATACAGTGGTCTGAGCAGCTGCGCTAGGTAAGGTGTAAAAGAACGCCAATAACCTAATACACATAGAAACTCTTGCAGCTGCTTCGATGTTGTAGGGACTGGGAACACCTGAACCTTATCTATGACAGCACTAGGCAGTACTTTGGTCTTTCCTGACCAAACCACCCCCAGGAATTTTATGGGCAGGCCCGGACCTTGGACCTTTTGGGGATTTATAGCTCATCCCCTCTGTTGTAAATAGGTGGTAAATGAATCCGCCGCCTGTCCTACTGCCTCCAGTGAGTCGGATGTCAGCAGGAGATCATCAATATAGTGATACAAGTTAACATGATCCAGGTTTTTCCAGTCGGCCAGGTCACGCGCCACTAGATTGTGACAATATGTTGGTGAATGCACGTACCCCTGTGGCAGGACCTGAAAGGTCCACTGCCTGCCTCCCCACGTGAATGCAAATTGATCTTGCGATTCTTCAGTAATTGGGATACTGAAGAATGCATTTGCTAGATCTAGGACACAATGATAGGTTTTTATCTCCCTACTCAATGTGTCCATTAGGGAAGCAATATTGGGTACGGCTGCATGAATAGGCGGCGTGACCTTACTTAATTCCCTATAATCTACTGTCATTCTCCATGTGCCATCCGACTTTCGCACTGGCCATATGGGGGAATTATAGGGGCTCTGGGCAGGTCTTATAATGCCCACTTTTTCTAATTCCTGCACCGTTTTTGATATTTCGTCCTGCCCACCCGGGAGTCTGTACTGTCTCACATTAGTAATCCGGCACGGTTTCGGCAGGCAAATTGGCCCATGTTTCGCATGGGCTCTTAATATTACCTGCACCGCCCAGATACTAATGTATCTCTGTCAGAGTCTGAACTCTCCCACAGTTGTCTGGAGAGCCAGACCGCATAGAATATCTATGCCCAAGATGTATTCCTGGACTGGGGCAATAGATACCTTATACTCCCAGGGTGGGAGACGCCCAACCCCCAATTTTAACCACATTTGGGTGACAGGAATAGTTTGTCCCCCAAAACCACCAATCATCACTCTGTTTCCATGAAATTTGTTTGGATCTCCGTAAATGATTGGTGTTTCCGCTCCAGTGTCCACTAATGCCATAACTCTCTGAATATTTTTTCAGGACCAATAAATGGTTAATTCTACATAGGGCCTCCGGTCCCATCTGGAGGTCCTAGGGGGACTAACATCCCCCGTCACGCCATGAACTGTGCTAGAGCCAATTCTTTTGCTTCCAATGGCTCAGGCATTGTGGCCCGAGACACTTGAGGCAGCTTTTTTTTTTCCTATTAGGAACAATGAAGTCTTCTAGGTTCCATGCTGTTGTTGGTATCCTCACTATAATTCTTACCCTTGGTTTCTTAAGGTAGTTTTGAAATTTTTGATTGTCCTTTAGTGGTCTCCAAAGCTGGAGAAGGACATGGTTGGGCAGGCGGTCAATCTTAGCAAATTGGACCCCAGCTCAAATTAGGTCATTAAACATTTGTTTTTGGGAAACCCTTATGGGTCCTGATCGAGGAGCTCAAATAGCCGGCAACTTGGTTTTAGTCACCGGCAGGACCTCAGCTTCTTCTAACATCCGAATGTTGCGCCTAGTCCATAGGCTTTCTGTCTCCCCCAGATCAGCTACTATCTGAGCAGCCTGCTGAACTACGGCTTCCGAGGTCACCAGAGGGTTTAATATCGAAACCAAGGTCCCATATAGGTGGGAAGGGGCCTGTTGTAAAATTAAATCTCGCATGCCCGCCAAGAACTTGATCGTATCCGGGCTATCATACGAACCTTCATATATTGCTTCTCTCATGCCTAACTCATGAATGTAGTTTTGAAGGTCCTCCATGGAGGACCATAGTCCTATGTTTAAGGGAATATCTGTTTTATTTGGCCAGACCAGCCGGCATGCTGCCATCAACCAATCTATTATTGAGTGGTTCTCATTGGTATACTGGATGGAAGCGTATAGTCTCTGCCTGACAGCAGGATGTAATGTTACGGTGGCCAGCTTTGCCATTTCCGGCCCATTAACCATAACACTTTCTGCTCCTGAATCCCATAACCTGAGCAGCCACGCAGGTATACTTTCTCTCGGCCTCTGGCGAAATCGCTGCACCAGGTCCATTAATTCAGTAGGAGTGTATGGTCTGGCTGTCACCTGCAAATGCGTTTCGGCAGGGGGCCATTGGTCAGGGGGCACCCCTGCTGGTCTATCTTGCACCTTTTTTGTTTTTTTTTGAGTCATAATAGGACAGAGTTCCAGGGGATCCGCCATAACTGGAGCCTCTAGGTCTGATTTGGAACTCCTGCTTTCCTCTTGAACCAGGTCCGCTACTTCAGAGGTATGACTATCATCTATTGAAATACTACGGACCTGGCCTAGAGACTGTAAACTTGGTTTTTCCCCGTCAATACATTAAGTTCTTGCTCCAATTAGTCAATCCGAGCTTTTAGTAGCTGATTTTTGTTTTCTAAATTATCTGATCTTGTCTCTGTTTGATTTAAAGCATTCAACATTGGCCATGCCACTGTGGATGCAGCTAACTGCCTTTCTTTCGTAGTTAGGACATCTTTGTCCAGTCCCTGAAAGTATTCTGTTAAGCGTACTGGGGAAATATTCCCCAAAGTACGCAGAGGACCCCATTTCTCAATTATAGTTGCCAGTTGATAATAAGGAGATCCCAGAAACCCTGGGATCTGCCTGGGGATCATTTTATCAAGGGGAATGGTGCTCTCCCCCTTGACCCATTTATAGAAACTCCATAAGAGAGACATGACGTAAAGTGGATTTGGCCTGCCTGGCTCGCCAATTGTTAAATCAAAGGACATACAGATGATATATAGTCAGTAGATATACAGATGGTCTATGTATGCGTGTATGTATGTATATGTATGTGGGTGGGTGTGTATATATATATTCAGGAGCTTGGCTAATATAATTTATATTGGAAAAATGAGAGAAAGTCACTCACCCTATCCTAGGCTCGCAAGATGAACTCCTGATGGAGCAGATCTCCAGAGAGAGATCTTTCCCCCACTGGCAGTCAGCTCTTAAATGGGTCTAGGAGAGGTGGAGCCAGGCTCCACCCCTTCCTGCAGCACAGGTGAATTGCCTTCACCTGTGCTCCTGTGGCTGACTCATTGCTCGCCTCAGGTGATCAATCAAAGGTTCAGGCCGTGATTCAGCAGCCCCATACATGGCTGTATGAACAAAATTGCTCTTTTCTTATTACTCTATCTGTTATTCCATAGCTAGTGAAATGTTAGTTGATAAATGGGATGATGCAAATCATGGACATGAGTTTTAGTGAATCCCTGAATACTGGGATGTCCACCTTTCCCCCCCACTTTGAAATAACAAAAGGATGTTAAGAAGTAGAGGGAAAGTTGAGAAACATATATTAAAAGAAGGAAGCAGAGGGGAATGACTGTACAGTGAGACATGGGTGTCCAACCGTTTGGCTTACCTGGTCTGCATTGAGTGAAGAGTCTTGGGCTGCTTATATACATAAGTTGCTCCAAAAGTAATGCCTCCTATTTATTTTTATGGAAATGACAACAGATAAAAAGAGAACAATAACACTATTTGATAGAGCAAATTCTCAATTACAAAACACTATTTTTCAACAGTCACCACTACTAGCTATGTGTTTTCGCCAGCAATGAACAAGAGCCTGCATGCTGTGCTTCTAAAAATCTTCACCAGCAGAGGTGACCCGCTGTAGCCACTGCTGAAATGAACACCTGCTGCCCCACTGTGCTCACATCCACTGTTTGGTCTCCATAAACATTCAGAGAGCATCGATGAATATCAAGGAGTGTCATTTCTTCCATGTGGAGGAATTCAATGATACACCTTTGCTTCATCTGTACTTCCATGTCAGATGCTATTTTGTCAGACTGCTTCTCTTCTGCCATCTGTCTCATGGCAACAAAATGTAACAGCATATTGGTGAGAAGGTTCAACCTGTACTGCCATAACACCATCATCTGCCTCTAATGTTGTGGGCCAATGTAATAAAGTAGAAGGCACTGCTTTTAGAGCAGGCCTTGTAAAATATACAATATTGCTAATATATAAGCAACAAAACAACTTATTTTTCTTAAAACGTTAAGAAAAGAGAGGAACAAAAACCTAAAACTAGTGTAATATTTGACCTTTTTTTGAAATGAATGCATTACCCTGGTTCAGTGGCAGTGGTTGCAATTCTTAGTGAGGTCTCAAGGTGTTCATCAGATATTCTTGATGAAATATTAATCTTCCTATACTTCATCCTTGACAATTGTTCACAAATGTGCATACTGCCAAAAGACAATGACATGAATAAGGTGTAATTGTGAAGTAAAGGATATTTTTCTCTGTTAAGATAGGGATTATGAATATCTGGTAAAGAGACCAGATTTTTGAGTTGAATATCTGATTGTAACTCTATACATTGCATTTGAAAATTTGCAGGTAATGTTTTCATATCGACTGAAAATGGTGTCACAAACATAAATTGTTGTGTTTTTCTTTTTTTTTTTTGACAGTCTTGAAACCTATTCTCAAATACCTTTATCAGAATGGAAAGCAAGGTTGTGTATTCTTCATTGTTTGGAGCGCTATGTTTAGACAGTGTATCAAAATGCATATAATTATTTGCCATCATTTGGGTCAGTACTGCCTTCCCTGTGCCCTGCTTTCAGTTGGCACAGCATTAATTGTGGACCAACAGTTTCTTGCTGAGCAATGGGTGTGTGCTCAAGACTACTCTGCAGTGAAGAGCTGCCGCTTTTATAGCATGGAGCAGGGGGCGGGATGCATTGCAAGCTGTGCTGGACTAAGCTGTGACTTTTTTTCCTTCTTTTTGAAGTAAAAGAAGACCCACAAAAGCCAATAAAGGTTAGAAGTTCTAGAAAAGGAGTCTACCTTTCACCACTCCTATAAATTGAAAAGGAATCCAAATTCTGGAGATAGAGCAGTTTATATTCCCCATTGCTTGATTGCAGGTGAGCCCTTTCCCCATTGGCTAAGTGTCACAGTTCCAGCCTGGTTTGGCCTAGTTCCATGACTAATGGGGTGGAGGGACCCACGGACCCATGCCCTGAGGAAGGGGGAAGATGGGGAGATGGGACTGGAGGAGGAAAACAGTGGCTAAGGGAGAAAACTAATTTACTAAATATGATAGCAGAATGTGAGATGATACAATATAATTTGAATTGAAGCTAATAAATCAAATAAATGAGGGTGTGTCCGAAAACCGAAGGCCTTACTTTAATGCTGTAGGTGAGATAGCTAGGGAGCACACACAGCAGAGATGAGCAGAGAAACAGTCCCGTGGCTCCCAGGCAGTCTTATCTTTCCCTCTGAATGGAAAATGGAAACAGAATAATGGTCTTATGGAAGTTGTAGTTCATTCTTCTCTTCTGGGACCAGGTACCCGGAACTATCAACAATCCACGGAACTGGAGCACTAACTCTTTAATTTCCAGTGCACTACATGATGTTATGATGTGGAATACTGATAACAAAAATCATAAAACCACGACAGAAGTGTTCAGTTCTGAAGCTAGTTCTGAAGCTTGGCTAAGCTATATTCAATGTAAAAAGTACTGTCCCTGGAAGAATGAAGGGCTTACAAGACCTGAGTGGAGGAAGAAGAGAGAAGCATTGCTTGTAGGCTTGATTTGTCTTAATGAAATTCTTATTTCTGCTATTAGTGGATGTGTATACTTAAATATATTTTATGCAAATCCAAAATTGTGCCACAGATTCAGGTTAGTCTAGATAAAAGTATAAAGTCGCACTTTTATTCATAACTATGTTTTGTTTTTAATCTGGGGAAAACTTCTTTGCCTCAGTGAAAAAGCATTATTTCATTGGAAAGGTATTTAAGTGGGTTAAAAAATTCTGGAATCTTGTGCACCTCAGTTGAGTGAGTCTCCTCAAACTTGACAAACTTAACTCTGTAGGACTGATGTTGTTTTATGAAACAGAGAGATCACAGTGGATGTTTTCATCACAACTTTGGGATTGAGTGAAAAACAGTCTATCACTAAAAAAACTGAAGGATTCCACCTAGTTCTTTGCATGCAGAATTGTTCACGTTCAGAATTTTGCAAAACTGGTTCAGCAATCTTGACTTACAGTCAGCAACTTTGCCAAAGCCATCTCAGAAGTATTACCTTCATATCAGCTGCAAACAAGAATGCTGCCTATGGGTGGGTGGCCAGAAGCTGCTACGTGTCAGCTGATTGCTGTAGGTAGTTTCCTCTTTAGACCTTTGTTTTTCAGGAAGGTACAAAATTGCTGACTGCTTTCCACCAAGGAGTAAAGTACTATGGATTGCTTTCCAGTCCCTTTTTGGAGACTGTCCACAGGGCAATTTCCATAGAGCAGTAAATGTATTAACAGCCATGCCTTTGCATAGATTTTGTTGCTGCAGTAAATGTGCCTAGTAGAGAAAAGTTTTAAGACAACTCCTGGATTTTAAATTTTTAAGATATGAGGAAGACGTCCTACTGGATTCAGATAACTGATGTTACTAAAATTGTTGGTGTAGTTCTATCTACTTTTGTGCTATTTGAATTCAGACCAGGAAATTCCTGTAAATTATGCTATGCATATCGCATATCTAGTTTGTCTAGCAGTCTCTTAAATCTATCTGTCTTACCTTTAAAGATAAAATTTATATTTAAAATAATTGTGTGCAAACTAGAAGCTAGGACCTGTGAAATGACTTTCACCATTAACTTTATGCTCAGTTCGTTCTAGAAGAAATTAGAGTGCATAAAGTGATTTGATGGGCTTCCACCAAGCTGAATCTGTTACAGATTGTGGACACAAGTATTGGATCAGTTTTAGCTCAGAATGCTTGGGCAGAAGGAACAGGCACAAAATGGACTAGTCTGAATCTGAAGAGGTGTCTGGTAGTATTTTCCCAAGAATAAGACTGCACCAGATAATAAAGCAAAGAAAATATGTTTTGTGTATAATGATGGAAACATTGGCTATTGGGAAGCCTCAGAAGCCTCTTTGCTTCTATCATCTATATCAAACTTCCTTTTAGATAGGAACGGCTTTTCAAGATTTAGATAACTGCTTGTGTCCTGGTATTAGCTGGGATAGAGTTAACTTCATTCCTAGTAGCTGGTATGATAATGTGCTTTGGATTTAGGATGAAAATAATGTCGATAAAACACTGATGTATTGGCTGTTGCTTACACTAAGTCAAGGTCTTCTCAGCTTCTTGTACTGCCCTGCCAGGGAGGAAACTGAGGGTGCAGAGGAAGCTGAGAGGGGACAGAACCAGGACAGCTGACCCCCACTGGCAAAAGGGATATTCCATACTGTATGTTGTCATTGGTAATCAATAAAACATGAGAGTTTGGGAGGGAAGGAACTAAGGAACCACTGCTCCTGAACTGGATGAGTATGAATCATCAAGTGGTAAGCAATTGCATTGTGCACCACTTGTTCTGTATATCCTTTGTTACTATTATTTCCTTCTTCTTCTGTCCTATTAAACTGTCTTTACCTCAACCCACAGGTTTAACTTGTTTTTTCTCAATTCTCTTCCTGCTGGGGTGGGAGGGAGGGAGTGATTACTGTGTGGTGCTTAGCTGCCTGCCTAGTTGAACCACAACAGGCTTTTTGGCACCCAACATGGTGTGTGGAGGGTTGAGAAAGTAAATCTGACCAGAGTGTGTTGGAACAAAATTATTAGAAGTGTTACAGTAGTTTACTAGTTGCTGGTTTTTGGTGTTTTTTTTTTTAAATTTTTTTTGGGGGGGGATCTTTGAGAGCTTTTTGTCAGAATTAAACTATACAGATACTTGCTATATATGTTGTCTATGTACTATCTCTGGGGCTGGATTAAGCTTATAGATTTCCTGTATTGTGTAATACTAGTTTAGGATAAAATTACTTGTCAGGAGACTAATCTGATCTCTGTACTTGGCATTGCCATTGGTTTCATACTTAGGGAACAATCTCTCAGAAACTGTTAATAACAGTGCTCTTTACAGGTGCTCTTTACATTTTCTCCTTGAGGAGATGAGGGGGGATACTTTTCCCCATTTCATCACCCTCGATTTCTTCTTGACCTTCCCCTTTTCCTCCAGGCTTGTTGAAAAAAGCTCTTCAGTATTTTGAATATCTTTGGGATGTTCAGACCAGCATGATTCTATTGCTATGTCTTCTGAATGTGCTCCAGTATTTAAGGTTAAACACTTAAAAATATCACCCAGAGCTCTGCATTGGGGCAGTGTCCCAGTTTCAGCTGGGACAGAGTTGATTTTCTTCATAGTGTCTGATATGATGCAATGTTTTGGCTTTAGGAGAAAAACGATGTTGATAACAGACCAATGTTTTATTTGCTTCTGAGCAGTGATGGTACAGATCCAAGGATGTTCCAGTTTCTCATGCTGTCCAGCCAGTGAGGGGGTTGGGAGGAAACAAGGAGCTGGGAGGGGACAGAACCAGAAGTGTTGACTTAACTGACTGAAGTCATATGACATCATATGAAAAAACCATGGGAAGCTGGATGGGGAGGAGGTGGAGAGAGCATATGAAGAGATTCAAGCTGCTTCAGAAGTGGTTGGTATTGAAGCACAGCTCCTCTTGGCACCCCAACTGCCTGTGCTGGGTTGGATGTTCAAAGAGACAGTCCCCTCCATACATACAACTGATGCTATACGGAGTGAGTCACACTGATTATAAAATGGACTTGAATAAGAACCCCAGAGGTCCAGGAATCTTGGAAGTGCTCATAGACTGGCTCAAAGGCAAAGATTTCAGAATAGCAGAAGAGATGACGCATGCTGAAGAGGCCCCAAAGTATAATAATGTACCTGCAAATGAGAAGAAATATGCCTTGTTCACTTATGGGACCTGTCGTATTGTGGGAGAGCACTGGAGGTGGAAGGGGGAATGGTTTTAAACTAAGACAGGGGAGGTTTAGATTAGATATTAGGAGAAAGTTTTACACACACAGGTTGGTGACTCACTGGAACAGGTTGCCCAAGGAGATTGTGGATGCCCCATCGCTGGAGGCATTCAAGGCCAGGCTGGATGTGGCTCTGGGCAGCCTGGTCTAGTGGTTGGTGACCCTGCTCATAGCAGGGGGGTTGAAATTAGATGAGCATTGTGGTCCTTTTCAACCCAGGCCATTTTATGATTCTATGATAAGACAGACTACAGTTCCCAGGCATTTCCAGTACTCCCTAGGTGATCTTCAATTCCAGGTGATGGGATGCTTCTGGGCAGTGTGGTTACAGCACGGTCAGAACATGCTTCTCTCCCATTTGCTTGATTTATTACTCGTAACTCCTTTTCTATATCATTATCTTAAATTCTTTCACCATTTGTAGTAAATTCGTTCTCTCTCCTTATCTTAATTGGGTCATTTTTGTTCTCCCCAAAAAGGGGACAAGAAGATGAAGGGGGCCAGGGAGGCTTTTTCCCCCTCCTTCCCCCCTCCTGTCATGTGTGAAACTGTGACATTGAGCCAGTTTGCAGAAGTGTAGGCCATCCATCTGGCTTTAGATATTGCTGAACGAGAGAAGTGGCTGGTGCTCTACCTCTATACTGGATCCTGAATGGTGGCAAATGCCCTATGGGAGTGGGTACAGCAATGGAAACAGAATAGCTAGCAGCAAAGAGGCAAACCCATTTGGGCTGCTGCATTGTGGAAAGATATTGCTGCCCAGGTAGAGAACATGGTTATAAAAGTGTTGTCACAGAGTTAACTAGATCGATCTATGCCCATGACAGGGGGGCAGTAGGCCCGTGGGCCCTCCGGCCCCCCAAAAAATGTGAAGAAAAAGGGAAAAGGGGTAGGGAGAGGGAAGCTGGGCTCAAGGAAAAAAAAACAGAACAGCGGCAACAATCTAAGGAGGAAAACTTATTTTACTAACTATGATATTGGAATGCAAGATTACACAATATAATACAATCTAATTGAAATTGAGACTAATAAATCAAACAAAATAAGAGAGAGAGAGAGTTTTCCAAAACTGAAAAAAGCCTACTTTGAACTGAAGGCACACGGCTTGGGAGCACACCCCCACCCTCTGCCAGGCAGCAGTGAGAGAGAGAGAGCAAGATCCCGTGCCTTCCTTCCTCCCGTGACTTATCACATTCGCCTCACACATGAAAGGTCCCCTGGGATATGTAGTTCTTCTCTTCTGAGAGACGGGTATCCAGAAAGTTGTCAGTTTGCGGAACTGGAGTATTAACTCTTTAATTACCCATGCACTACATGATGTTATGATGTGGAATACCGAAAACCAAAAATCACAAAACCATAACAAGTGTGTCATGTAGATGCCCCCGTACTCAAGAGTCGTGCCACTGAAAAACATGAGAACAACCAGCACATGGTTTGGACTATTATCATTGAAATGGCTAAGGTAAATCTGGACTGGCAACATAAGAGTGAATTATTTCTAACTCGGTGGGCCCATGACACCTCAGAACATCAGGGAATAGAGGAAATGTATAGATGGGCTTGGAATTGAGGGGTGGATTTGGGTATGGATGCTATTGCACAGGTTATCCATGAATGTGAAATATGCACTGCAAGTAAGCAAGGCAAGCAGAAAAATCCTAATGTTGAGTTGGGTATATTGCATTTGCTGTCACACATCAGCCTCTGGAAAAATGAAGTAATACAGTGGACTGTTAAAGACTGCATTAAGAGCAATGGGTGCTGGTAAGTTCAAACATTGGGATAAACATTTAACAAAAGCCACATGGATAGTCAGCACTTAAGGATCTGCCAATCGAGCTGGCCCTACCCAATCAGAACTCTTACATACTGTAGAAGGGGATGAAGTCTCTGTAGCGCTCTTAAGAATTGTGTGACAAGATAGTCTGTTATTCTTTCTCTGGTAAAGGAAAGCCCACTCTTCAGATTGCTTTTGCCCAGGTAACTTGGTTGCACTTGCTGGTTGATGGGGAAGGATGGCAAGTTCAGTGTATACCTCAAGGTGATTGGTGAGTGAGAATAGCCATTGATTTGAATTGTATGATACCTGCTATATAATGTTGCACGTCATCACTACTGTGGTTGCTCTGTGACTTTATCAATGGTAGTACTGTAAAAGTCACCCAGATTAAAGAATGAATTCTGATGGAACCAGAACTAGCTTGAATATGCAAAAATTCAACACTGCACCATCCTTCCTACTCTGATGTACCGTTATGAAAGACTGAGTCCAAAGTCATGGACTAAATGAACTCTATTAAAAATTTGGAAGAACGGTCAATAGACTAATGGAATTGTATCTTTTAATATAAAAAGTCAGGAAAGTTTATGATAATTCAGATGTAGTTGGTAGCATGGAACATACCTGATGTAGATAGTGTAGAGTAAGAAATAGATATTGTTCTGGTTTTGGTGAGATAGTTTATTTTCTTCCTAGTAGCTGGTATGGTGCTGTGTTTTGGCTTTAGGATGAGAACACTGTTGATATCACGCTGATAGTTTAAGTTGCTACTATGTAGTGCTTACACTAATCCAGGACTTTGCTGCTTCTCGTTCTGCCCTGCTGGAGAGACTTGTGGTGCACAATAATCTTTCAGGGGAACAGAACTAGTACTGCTTAACCATACTAGCAAAGGGGTACTCCATACTATGTGATATCACGCTAAACAAATAAAACAAGTTGGCGGGGGAGGGGGCTGGGTATTGGTCAACAGGTAGTGAGCAATCACATTGTGCACTGTTTATTCAGTATAATCTTTTATTTTTAATTTTCCTTTTTTTTTTCCCCCCTCCATATTCTACTAAAACATCTATCACAACTCACTGGTTTACCTTGTTTTTTTTCCCCAGTTCTCTTCATCTCACTGGGGTGGGGGGGAGTGAACAAACAGCTCTGTGGTGCTTAGCTACTTGCATGGTTAAACCATAAGATTGTTAAATCCAGTCATTAAAAGCTTCCTTAAAAAAAGGAATGATCTATATTGGATGATGAATTATGGTGAATATATTCGGTCCATACTATACTTTACATGGAGCTTCATGAAATGTTTGTGCCTATAATCCAGGCTCAGGTGGAATTTGCTATGAATCACAATTTCTTTTATGCTTTTGCAAGAGCGGGTGACCCACCAGATGTAGGCACAACACACTGGAAAGATAAAGCAGTTTATATTCCTTACTGCTTGACCATAAGTGAGCTCTTTCCTCACTGGCTAAGGTATTCGGGGTTGACATTCTTCTCAGTTCACCTATTACATGAACATCTCCTTCCAGTAGGTACCCTCCTTTGCTTCCTTATTTAATACATATTTAGTAATGTGGAATCAGTTCATTGTTTTGCACAACTAAAACTATCTTTAAATCCTGTAAAGATTATCAATTTTTGATCTATCCATCAAAAAAGATTTACATGCAGGAGCTAAGCTAGCATCTTTTACCATATACCTGCAAGATAAGTTAACTTCACCAGATCTTCTCAGATCTTATTTTGCAAGTACATCTGTAATACAATAGAAACTGCAGCAAAGACAGCAAAGACCTAAGCTACAGCAAGTAAGAATATGCTCAAATACAACAGCCACAGACAGAAAAAACAAAGGAATGAATCCACTTACCTTCAGAAAACCTCAAGTACACAGAAATCAAAAAAGAGACACTCTTACTACCACTGCCAACCCTTAAATGAGGTTTTGGAAGGGGTGGATCCTAGCATGCACCTGATCTCCCCTGGGTTAGCCCTGACTTCCCTCCAGGTGCTCAATCACTGTTTCAAGCTGTGACTTAGCATTACTGCTATATCATCTTAACCTTTCTTCCTTCATCCCAATTCCCCCTTTTCCTTTTTACCATCTAATTGTCCTTGCAAACCTTTTCTAACATACCCCTAACACAGAGTTATCTCTAGATCTGTGTCTGTGACAGGGGCACAGCAAGCCCACCGGCCCAAAAAGTGGGTGGGGGGTGTCAATGGTTTAAGGGCCGAAAAACAGAAAAGGAACAGTGAGTCTCCTGAGAAATGTAGTTCTCTTCTGAGAACCAGGTACCCAGAAATATCAACAATCCATGAAACTGGAGCATTAACTCTTTAATTCCCAGTGCTCTACATGGTGTTATGATGTGGAATACCAATAACAAAAAATCATAAAACCATGACAACCTCTTATTTCTTACCGGTATTCTTCCTGTTATCTCTCAAGAATGCACATATTCTTTGGGCTAACCGCAAGAAGAAACTTATCTTGTATAACGAGCCCTGAGGCACATCCCTTTGCTTTCACAACATTCTGTTGCTATGCAAAAAAAACATCTCATCCTCCACACTCTGCACCATGTAGAAGTTATAAGAAGAAAACACTAAGGCAGAACAGAATCCTGTGCTGTTTTGCTGTGAAGGTGCTACTAAATGCTTACCAAGGCAGTTTGAATTTAGACCTTCTATTTGTAAACAGCGTGAGATGGAACTCATTAGATACGATAGTTGTAAACACTGAAATCCTTCAACTTAGAATTGCTGAAAACTTGAAACATTCCAGATGATTGCAAACTTTTTATTCTTTTCATATCTTTATTGTGAATACAGTTTGACACATTTTGGTTAGCCTGAGTTCATAGAATCATAGAATCTTTAGAGTTGGAAGGGACCTCTGAGAGCCATCTAGTCCAACTCCCCTGCAATGAACAGGGACATCACAGCTAGATCAGGTTGCCCAGAGCATTATCCAGCCTTGCCTTCAAAGTCTCAAGGGATGGGGCATCAACCACAACACTAGGTAACCTGTTCCAGTGCCTCACTACCCTCACTGTAAAAGATTTTTTCCTTATATCTAACCTAAATCCACCCTCCCTCAGCTTGAAGTCATTTCCCCTTGTTCTATTGCCACAGACCCTGCTAAAGAGTCTGTCCCCTTCTTTCCTGTAGCTTCCCTGAGCTGAAAGGCCACTATCAGGTCACCTTGCAGCCTTCTCTTCTCCAGGCTGAAAAGCCCCAGCTCTCTCAGCCTGTCATCATAGTAGAGGTGTTCCATTCTCTGGATCATTTTTGTGGCCCTTCTCTGGACACGCTCCAACAGATCTATGTCTCTCCTGTACTGAGGACTCCACATCTGGACACAGTACTCCAGGTGAGGCCTCACCAGTGCAGAGTAGAGGGGCAAGATCACATCCCTCGACCTGCTGGTCACACATTTTTTGATGCAGCTCAGGATATGGTTGGCTTTCTGGGCTGTGAGGGCACACTGCTGGCTCATGTCCAGCTTGCCATCCAACAGCACCCCCAGGTCTTTTTTGGCAGGGCTATGCTCAATCCTTTAATTCCCCATCTTGGTATTGGTAATGGGGGTGTAAGACCATGCACTTGGATTTGTTGAACCACATGAGATTCACCTAGGCCCACTGCTCAAGTCTGCCTAGGTCCCTCTGAATGGCATCCCATCCCTCTGGTGGGTTGACTGCACCCCACAGTTTGGTGTCATCAGCAAACTTGCTGAGGGTGCACTTGACCCCACTGTCAGTGTCACTGATGAAGATGTTAAAGAGTATCGGCCCCAGCACCAACCCCTGGGGGACACTGGTCATCACCAATCTCAACAGACATTGAGCCATTGACTACCAGTCAGCCAGTTCTTTGTCCATCAAACAGTCCACTCATCAAATCCATATCTTCCCAACTGGGAGAGAAGGATGTTGTGTGGTACCGTGTCAAAGGCCTTACTGAAGTTGTGATAGATGACATCAGTGGCTCTTCCCTTGTCCACTGATGCAGTGCCACCATCATAAAAGGCCACCAGGCTGGTCAAACAGGATTTGCCCTTGGTGAAATCGTTCTGGCTCTCCCATATCACCTCCCTGCTTTCCATGTGCCTTAGCATAGCTTCCAAGGGGATCTGTTCCATGATCTTCCCTGGCACAGAGGTGAGACTGACAGGTTGGTAGTTCTCTGAGTCATCTTTTTTACCCTTTTTAAAAATGGGTATGATGTTTCCTTTATTCCAGTCATCAGGGACTTCACCTGATTGCCAGGACTTTGCAAATATCATAGAGAGTGGCTTGGCAACCACAACAGCCAATTGCCTTAGGACTCTGGGATGCAGAGACCTCCCCCTCCCACCATGGATGGGGTCACTGCCCACCAGGGATGGAGAGGAGTCGTCAGGGTGTGAGAATTACGTGAGCTGTTAAAACGAGGACAAACCGTAAGCCACCTATTCGCATGACTACACAGGGAGGAGGGTTGTTATCTCGCTGTGAAGCAAGTGATTTTCAGGGCAAGCTCCGAGCAGATCAGCCAGAGCAGATCAGGCAGGGCAGGGCACCTTGCCATATAGGAGGAGGCTTAACACTTAGCACTTAACAGGTCACTTAACAGGTCGTTGCTCTCTGGGTACACCTAGGAGCAACCGTGGTTACCACACGGCGGCGAGCTGCTGCTAAAAGGGACGTAGAGACTCAGACTGAAAGCATGAATGTCCATGCCGCAGTTCAGGTCTCAGGCCGTGGAGAATGCCTGGCCCTGTCACTGCTACAGGAGGGCAGCAGGGATACCACCTGTGTGCGGTGTGAGCAGGTAGATAATCTGCTCAGACTGGTGGTAGAGCTAAAGGAGGAAGTAGAAAGGCTGAGGAGCATCCGGGATTGTGGGAAGGGGATTGATTGGTGGAGTTGCACTCTGCTATCCCTACAGGAAGGGTGTGGGGGAGATGCTCCTCAAGCAGTGGAGGATCATCTGCCCTCTCACAGTCAGGTGGAAAGGGGTGATCTCGAAGACAGCGACGGATGGAAGCAAGTCCCTGTTCGGAGCAGCAAGCGGACTGCCCCTCAGCCTGTCCCACCTTCCCAGGTACCCTTACATAACAGGTACAAGGCTCTAGAGCTGGAGGGACTGGGGGATGTGGATGTCTCTGAAAGTACATCCACGCAGGAGAAATTGCCCAAGGCTAGTCAGTCTGCTCCCTGCTTTGTTACAACATCAGTCATGAAAAAAAGAAGGGCTGTCATCATGGGGACTCCCTTCTGAGGGGAACTTAGGGCCCAATATGCCACTTTGACCTGTCCCACAGGGAGGTGTGTTGCCTGACTGGGGACCAGGTGAGAGATGTTGCTACGAACATCACTTGTCTGGTTAAGCCCTCTGATTATTATTGTTGGAAATATCCAAATAATTTTGTCAGGACGGTATCTCTGATAAAAGCAGATTTTATTCGCGATTGCAATGGCGGGCGTCCCGCAAGCAGGAGCGCACCTATGGACACAACATGACAGCCTTTATACCCTGTTTTCTCCCCCTAGCCTCCCCCCTCTCCCCTGTTTCCCCACTGGCTGGGTACTCCAGGTTCACAATCTTATCAGAGGATTTACATTTGTTATTTACTTGTTAATTTGTTTTGTTATCTGGTGTCAGTCAGTCGCCATCCTGTCGTTTCCACGATGTCTCAGTGCTCTTCTTGTCGTATTGATATGGTGATTTGCTTCCAAGTCTTCGTTAAACAAGGATCACCGTGGTGGGGGATGATGTCAGGCCTTCCGATGTCTCTTCAGGTGCTTCCTCGGGCATGCCATGACTCGTTCTCTGGTTTGATCTGGTGCTGGATATTCTTGCAGTGTGTATGAAAAAATATACATATATACACCTATATACACCTATATACAGAACGTGCGTCCCTGGGAAGGGTTATCTAGACGATAAGTGACGTAAACTATCAGAGATCTTCCCCAAGTTAAGCAGAAAGACTCCCAGAAAGAACTATGACAGTGGAGATCATGAAATAAAAAAATATATATTATCCATTTCTAATGCAGAAACAACATTTGATTCCCACATTATCCATTACTAGTTGGAAATGAAGAGGTAGGCAAAATAAGTTCTTGGGATAAAAAGATGGAAGAGATTGTCCCTCTGTACTCAGCCCTGGTGAGGCCTCATCTCAAGTACTGTGCTCACTTTTCAGTCCCTCACTACAAGAAAGATAGTGAGGCCCTGAAGCTTGTCCAGAGAAGAGCAACAAAGGTGGTGAGGAGTCTGGAGCACAAGTCTTATGAGGAGCAGGTGAGGGAGCTGGAATTGTTTAGTCTGAAGAAGAAGAAGAGGCTCAGGGGTGACCTTATCACTCTCTACAACTACCTGAAAGGAAGTTGTAGTGAGGTGGAGGTCGGTTTCTTTGCTCATGTAACTAGCAATAGAACTAGAGGAAATGGCCTCAAGGTGCGCCAGGGGAGATTCAGGTTGGATATTAGGAAAAATTTCTTCTCTGAGAGAGTGGTCAGGTGCTAGAACAGTCTGCCCAGGGAAGTGGCAGAGTATAGGCAACCTATTGTCATAACTTAGTGGCGTGTGACCTAGAAGATAGGAATAATCCTAATAACATCAAACTGTACTGCTATATCAATAATCTCAAGTTGACGTCTGTCTCACTGAAGGCATTAGAAAAGGCAGTAGATTCATTGACTACTCATTTACAAGAGAAAGCGTGAGCTATAAACCCACAAAAAGTGCACGGACAAGGCCTGTTGGTGAAATTCCTGGTTGTGGTTTGGGCAGAAAAGACCTAACTACTACCCGGTGCAATAATAGGCAAGGTTAAGGCGTTCCCAGTCCCCACAGCACAAAGGCAGCTGCAAGAATTTTGGCGTATGTTGGGATACTGGCGTTCCTTTATACTGCACCTAGCACGGCTGCTGAGGCCTCACAAAGAAAGGCCAAGAATGGGACTGGGGAAGAATGGAACAAGAGGCCTTCCAGCAAGCAAAACTAGCTGCTAAACAGGCCCAGGCACTGGGTATATTCGATCCCACCCTTCCATTCAAACTAGGTGTCCATGTAACTCGGGATGCATTTGGCTGAGGCCTGTGGCAGCACCAAAATCCCATTTGAAGCCCAGTTGGGTTCTGGTCTCTGGTTTGGCATGAAGCAGAAGAAAGGTACAGTATGATTGAAAAACAGTTATTGGCTGCCTACTTCACACTACAGGAGTACCCAAACATCTGAAGCCATAGTTAAGAGCACTGCGAATTCAGGGGTGGGTGAAAGACCTGACCCACCTTCCTAAGACAGGGGTGGCCCAAGCACAAACAGTGGCATGATGGGCCGCCTATCTCAGCCAGAGGAGTAGTCTGTCTTCATCACCACTGAAAGAAGAACTCCAGAAGATCCTAAGCCCAGTGACATATTACTGTGACGTGACAGAAGGTTGGTGGTCAGTGGAGTTAAATCCAGTTGGAGGCCAGTTACGAGTGGTGTCCCCCAGGGCTCAGTACTGTGGCCAATTCTATTTAACATCTTTATGATGAGGATCTTTATTATTACATCTTTATTATGGGGACTGAGTGTACCCTCAGTAAGTTTGCAGATGACACCATGTTGGGAGGAAGTGTTGAACTGCCAGAGGGGAGAAAGGCGCTACAGAGGGACCTGGATAGACTGGATCAATGGGCCAAGGTTAACATTATGAGTTTCAAAAGGGCCAAGTGTCGGGTCCTGCATTTTGATCACAGCAACCCCAGGCAACCCTACAGGCTTGGGGAGGAGTAGCTGGAAAGCTGCCTGATGGAAAGGGACCTGATGGACAGTCAGCTGAATATGAGCCAGCAGTGTGCCCAGGTGGCCAAGAAGGCCAATGGCATCCTGGCTTGCATCAGGAATGGTGTGGTGAGCAGGACTAGGGAAGTCATCCTGACCCTGTACTCAGTGTTGGTGAGGCCTCACCTCGAGTACTGTGTTCAGTTTTGGGCACCTCAATACAGAAAGGACATGGAGGTGCTGGAGCAGGTCCAGAGAAGGGCAACAAGGCTTGTGAAGGGCTTGGAGAATATGCCCTACGAGGAGCAACTAAAGGAAATGGGGCTGTTTAGTCTGGGGAAAAGGAGGCTGAAGGGAGACCTTATTGCTCTCTTCAAATACCTGAAAAGTGCTTACAGCGAGAGTGGGGCTGGTCTCTTCTTACTGGTGACCAGTGACAGGACAAGAGGAAATGACTTCAAGTTGCGCTAGGGGAGGTTTAGGTTGGATATTAGGAAACACTTCTTTACAGAAAGGATTGTTAAGCACTGGAATAGGCTCCCCAGAGAGGTGGTTGAGTCACCACCCCTGGATGTGTTTAAGAGCCATTTGGATGTGGTGCTCAGGGACATGATTTAGCAGAGGGTTGTTAGAGTTAGGGTAGTATGGTTAGGTTGTGGTTGGACTTGGTGATCTTTAAGGTATTTTCCAACCTGAGCAATTCTATGATTCTAAGAGACAACGGTCTCTCCACTGGAAAAGAGTCCCGTTCAGGAAGGGAAGTATCCCATTCCTGAAGATGCCTGATATATGGATTGGTCCAGTAAGGGTAACCCGAGCAAGTGAAGAGCAGTAGCATACCATCCTTCCACTGAAACAATCTTTTTTGAAGAGGAGGATGATCACAGTAGCCAATGGGCAGAACTGCACGTTGTGTGGATGGTTATAACCAAGGAACCCGGTGACGGTATCCTGAATATCTGCATGGATAGTTGGGCTGTGTACCAGGGGCTCACTCTTTGAATTGCAGTGGGCCACCCCAGGACTGGACTATCCATGCCCAACCATTCTGGGGTAGATATGTGGTTAGACATATGGAATGTGGTTAAACACAGGACTGTACATGTCTGCCATATCTCTGGCCACCAACCTATACAGTCACTGGGAAATCCTGAGCGGACCAGCTTCGCAGCAGAGGCTCATGACGAAGGATCATTCTTAGAAGCTCTAAATCATGACAC
>NC_015042.2:174594-180897 GCF_000146605.3 Meleagris gallopavo | reverse complement strand
AAAAGCACCACCACATTTAAGAAGCTCTAAGAAGGTGAGAGAGAGGAAGGCAGCCCACCCCTGGCAGCACGGCTACTCTCATGTGTATGGACGGAGCAAGGTGTGTCAGCAGCACCCCTCCCCGTGTGAATAAAGGTCAGAGCCCAGCGAACCAGGAGTGCGACAAACAGAATGGGCAAACAGTGCATGTCACATCAGAAGGGCGCGGCACAGCAGTATGCAAGGCAGTTTCCACAGGCAGGACTAGCAGGCAGGGCAAGCAGGCAGGGCAGGGAACCTTGCCATATAGGAGGGGATTTAAGACTTAACACGTAACACGTCACTCAACAGGTTATTGCTATCTCAACATACTGAGGTGCAACCATGGTCACCACAGAGTGGTGAGCTGTTGCTAAAAGGGATGTGGAAACTCAGACTGAAAGCATGAATGTCCATGCTGTAGTTCAGGTCTCAGGCTGCGGAGAATGCCTGGCCCTGTCACTGCTACAGGTGGGCAGCAGGGATACCACCTGCATGCAGTGTGAGCAGGTAGATAATCTCCTCAGCCTAGTGGTAAAGCTAGAGGAGGAAGTACAAAGGTTGAGGAGCATATGGGATTGTGAGAGGGAGATTGATTGGTGGAGTCACAAACTGTCATCCCTACAGGAAGGGCGTGGGAGAGATGCTCCTCAAGCAGTGGAGGATCATCTGCCCTCTCACGTCCAGATGGGACAGGGTGACATCAAAGACAGCCAGGGATGGAAACAAGTCCCTGTTTTCGGCAGCAAGCGGACTGCCCCTCAGCCTGTCCCACCCTCCCAGGTGCCCTTACATAAATGGTATGAGGCTCTGGAGCTGGAGGGACAGGGGGATGTGGATGTCTCTGAAAGTACATCCACGCAGGATCCCTGTATCGTTACAATGTCGGTAAGAAAACAAGGAAGGGCTGTCATTATAGGGGACTCCCTTCTGAGGGGAATCGAGGGTGTGATATGCTGTTTAGACCCATCCCACAGGGAGGTGTGTTGCCTGACTGGGGACCAGGTGAGAGATGTTGCTACGAACATCACTTGTCTGGTTAAGCCCTCTGATTATTATCCATTACTAGTTGGAAATGAAGAGGTAGGCAAAATAAGTTCTTGGGATAAAAAGGGACTTCAGGGCACTGGGAAGACTGCTGAAGGGATCAGGAGTGCAAGTAGTGTTCTCCTCTGTCCTCTCAGTTGGTGACTGGGACCCAGACAAAAGGAGGAGGGTGGACACGCTGAATGAATGGCTTTGCGAATGGTGTTGCACCCAGGGCTTTGAGTACTATGGTTTTGGATGTAGCCTTGAGAAAGAAAGGGGGAATGCTGACGACGGATGGGAGCCGACTGACTAGAAGGGCCACAAATATTCTTGGGAGCAAGCTGGCTGGGCTGGTTAGCAGGGCTTTAAACTAGATATGATGGGGGAAGGGGGTGTACTGGGTGACAGAGAAGTGCATAGGAACACTCACCTTGGGAGGCGGTAAGGGTCAACCCCGGACTTGTCCTGGAGGTATTAGGGAGGGTTCCTCCAAGAAGGCAATGAGGCCAATAGCCAAGCTGAAATGCCTCTATACCAATGCACACAGCATGGGAAATAAACAGGCAGAGCTAGAAACCGTGGCACAATTGGAAAAGCATGACCTAATTGCTATCACGGAAACATGGTGGGATGAATCCCATGATTGGAATACCCTGATTGAGGACTACAGGCTTTTCAGAAGGGATAGACAGAGTAGGAGGGGTGGGGGACTTGCTCTCTATATTAGGAAGTGGATAGATTGCGAAGAGCTGTGTCTGAGGAACAGCCATGATCAGGTTGAGAGCTTGTGGGTTAAAATCAAGGATCAGTCCAGTAAAGGGCATTTGAGTGGTTGAGGGCTACTACAGGCCACCTGACTGGGGGAGCCTGTTGACGAGGCCTTCTTGCTTCAGCTGTAGGAGGTGTCATGTTCACAGGCTCTTGTCCTGATGGGGGATTTCAACCACTAGGATATCTGCTGGGATAGCAGCACGGTGAGTGGCAGACAATCCAGGAGATTCCTGGAGTCTGTCGAGGATAACTTCCTGGTCCAGCTAAAAGATGGATGTCACAGGGTTATCCCTAGATATAAGTCCGTGACAGGGGGGCACAGGCCCTGGGAAAAAGAAAAAGAAGAGACAAAGTTGCGAAGGGAAAAAAAAAAAAAAGGGGTAGTACTAAAGGCTTGCTGTGTGACCCGGCCGGCTCTGGGAGAGGGGGAATGGCAGGGAGCTAGCAGATAGTTTTAACAAAGAGAAAAAACACAATGGCAACTATCTGAGGAGGAATGGTAATTTACTAAACTTAACCAAATCAAACAAAATGAGAGAGATGAGAGTACCCAAACTTTGAGTCAAATCACAATATTGCGAGGGAAGCATGTGCTTTTCTCCGCAGCAAGCTGAGATGGCTGATCTAGGGCCAGAGGGAGAGGCAGATGCTGGGGTCCTGTCCGGAGCTCCACCTCACTTCCTCTTCCCACCAGGTCCTCCAGGGATGCCCCCTTCCCTCCCATCAGGATACTCAAAATGCCCATAAAAGGCAGTAAACAGAACCAGAACATTAACTCGTTAACTCTCACTGGTCCACATGATGTTCTGATGTGGAATACTGACAACAAAAAAAATCACAAAACCACAACAATGGACCAACCCGAGGTAAATCCTTACTGGACCTGGTGCTCACCAATGTGGAGGAGAGCATTAGAGAGGTTAAGATTGGAGGCAGCCTGAGCTGTAGTGACCATGCCCTGGTGGAGTTTGTGATCTCACACAAGTAATTGTGTGAAGAATACAGGCCTGGCAGTCAGGACCCTGTGCTTCAGGAGAGCAAACTTCCAGCTGCTCAAGGAACTGCTGAGTGGGATCCCCTGGGAAACTGTCCTTAAGGGCATAGGTACAGAACAGAGCTGGCAGCTCTTTAAGGACACCCTTCTGAGAGTGCAATGGCTCTCCATCCCTCAGCAGAAAGAAGTCGAGCAGGGGAGGCAGGCGACTTGTGGCTGTGCAAGGACCTGCAGCTTAAACTGAGGGAAAAGAGGGAAATGTACAGGATGTGGAAGCAGAGTTCTGTAGCCTGGGAGGAATACAGAGCTGTTGTCCATGTGTGTAGAGATAGGATTAGGAAAGCCAAGGTGCAGATGGATCTGAACTTGGCAAGGGATGTGAAAGATAACAAGGGGTTCTACAGGTACATAGGCAGGAGGAGACAGGCCAGTGAGAGTGTTCCCCCTCTGATGAAAGGTAATGGGGAGCTGGCTTCCTCAGACATAGAAAAAGCTGAGGTACTCAATGAGTGCTTTGCCTCAGTCTTCACGGGTGGTCAGGCTTCCCATGTCTGCCAGGACCATGAGCCTCTAGGTGAGGGTGTGGGGAGTGGTTTCTGTCCCACTGTAACAGTGGAACAAGTCCAAATCCTCCTCGTGAAACTGAATGTGTGTAAGTCCATGGGGAGGGATGATATCCATCCTAGGGTTCTGAAAGAGATGGCTGATGAATAGCCTGGATGAGGAGCTATGAGATGTGGTTTAGTAGCTTAGGGGTAGCAATGGTGGAGGACGGTTGGACTAGATGATCTTGTAGGTCCTTTCCAACCTTGTGATTCTATGATTCTATGAGTCTATGACTTGGACTAATAAACCAGATATATCCACCCATAGTGGTTTATGGAATTCCATGGAAGAGCTGCTGAACTATGTCTGGGAGCACGGTATGAGAGAAGCCATTTATGAGGGCACTTTTGAAAGTCCTGACTTGGTCAAATTCACTGCGAAAATGAGAGAATTGTTTCTACAGCAAGCTTCCCTCCCCATCACTATGGGACACTCATAGCAATCTTAAATTCTTTGGTGGCCTACGATGCCGTAATTCAACAGGCCGCTCAATTAGTGGCTGACCTTGGAGAAACCAAGCGCCTGAGAGAAGCGCCTTGAGAAATACAGGAAAAAGGAATACTGACCTCAGGAAGTCCAAGCCTGAAGACCCCCCTGAGAATACCACAGTCAGGGCCTGTGAGTCTCTCACAAAAGCAAATGTGGAATGAACCCGTATGGGCTGGGATACAGCTTACTAATACTGATAAACAACCTACCCATGTCCTCCTAAACCTGTGGAAGCAATTAAATGAGAAACGTTTTACACCTTCCCACACTAAGAGGTGTTAGGATTATAGATAAGATTCCTCCACAAGCATGGAGGCTAGATGATGTCCTAATACCATCTAAGAAATGTCTGCCACCTCAGGGGGCCTGGGAAGCCATGGCCAGGCCTCCACAAGATGACCTAGGGATTTCTCAACTCATGGTATGGGGGGGCAAGGTCCTCTGAGGATTGGGGCCTCCAAAGGGGACTAGAGTCTGTAAGGCAAGCAAAGGCGATGACAGAGTCTTTGAGATATAGGCGCTATAGAACAAGATACCAAAGAAAGAGGAATTAACTCACCCCTCCCAGCAACAGTTTGGAAAAGAGAGTGAGCTCAGGAATGTAGCCTTCTCTGGTTCGAATCCTGGCACACCGGAAGAGAGGGAGGAGCAGAGGGGGGAAACCCACGTAGACTCTGACTGCATATGCACTCCTGGAAGCACTGCTGAGATGGGGAGAGAAGAAGGGTGGACCTAGGCTCCCCCTGCTCTAGGCACTCACATGTTCACATAATAGTTCAGGCTGTGACCTAGGAATTCCACTACAGAGGCCCTACTTAGAATTGACAATATACTGGCCCTGAAAAATTATACAAAGAATAACGGCATTAGTTGACACAGGAGCTGAGACACATAGTCTACAGTGATCCATCAAAGTTTCCTGGTACATGAGCTGTTATAAAAGGATATGGGGGAAAATGATCCCTGTGATGCAAACCTAGTTAAAATTGGGTATTGAGTGCCTGCCTCCTTGGGAGTGCAAAGTATCTATTGTGCCAATACAGGAGTATATATTGAGCATAGATATATTTTGAGGATTGACTCTCCAAACTAATATTGGAGAGTTCAGGTTACGAATTAGGAGTATCAGTGTCTGGGCGGTACAGTTAATTCTGCAGGGCTATGCAAAGCACAAGCCCATTCGGATGCCCCAGCTGCACCAGACCACTAATATGAAACTGTATAGACTCCCAGGAGGTCAGGATGGTCACGTACATTCACCAACTTATTGCAATAATTTGGTAGCCTGTGACTTGGCAGGGTGGGATAAACCAGATAATGTCAAATTATATCATCATATTGATGACTTAATGCTGACTTATGTCTCTTTGGAAACGCTTGAAAAAGCAGTAGGCTCGCTATTGAACTACCTACAAGAAAAAGGGTGGGCTAACAACCCACAAAAGTTTCAAGGGCCTGCATTGTCAGTGAAATTTTTGGAAGTCGTTTGGTCAGGGAAGAAGAAATCAAACACAGAATCACACAGTCTCACCCAGTGCCATTATTGATAAAATACTCTGACTTGCAGGCAGTAGAGCCAATAACACAAACAGCAGAGGTAGTAGTAAAGACAACACTACCTATTCAAGGGTGGGTAGAAGGTCTATCCCATATTCCTAAGATGGGTGGCCCAATCCATAACAGTGGCACGTTGCGTTGCCTATCTAGGTGTGGGAATACAAGAAAGACTATTCAGAGCAGCAGCTGTGAAGCAAGATAAACAGCATTAGAACCAAGGACACCTCCAGAAGAAGAGGAAAAAGTCAAGTAAGCTACGTGATGGCCACGTGATGATGAGTGTGATTGGAGGAAGAGACCATGGCTTGGAACGACTCATGGCTCTGACTGGATAAGCACCTGCATGCATGGTTAAGGAGTGTTTGAGGAATACTGTTGACATGTAAAGGTGGATGGGAAAGTTGTAAGGGCGGATGGGAAAGCTAAAAAGGGAAACTTGTGAATGTATATAAGTGATGTGAGAACTTATAATAAAGAATTTGGATTGTTCACATGAGTCTGCGCATCAGATGCTGCAAATGGCGCCCACTGTGTGGAACAAATCAAGCTGAGGCTGAGAGAGCCCAGTCCAGCAGCGCCACCTGACTGAACTTTGGAGAGATTGTTTCACGTGCGCCCGCACCGTTCTGAAGGACAGAAGGTGAGCAGTCTGCAACTATGGGGAGTTCACTAACGAAGGAGCAACAAGTAAATCACTAAGTATTACGGATAGTTTTAAAGTTTCAGAATCAGCCTATATCTACTTCAGTATTAGCTACTTTTCTTAAATGGATAAGCAAAAATGTCCCTGAATTTCCAAAAACTGGGTTCTCTCTTGATGGAGAGCTTTGGGACAAAAT
>NC_015042.2:172929-174494 GCF_000146605.3 Meleagris gallopavo | reverse complement strand
AAAAAAGGAAACTTGTGAATGTATATAAGTGATGTGAGAACTTGTAATAAATGATTTGGATCATTCACATCTGAGTCCGTGCATCACACATTGCATCTGGGACAGAGAAATCTCTTATTCTCCTTGCCATTAAAAGAAGAGCTACAAAATATACTAGGCCCTGTGACGTTCCATAGTGATGCCCCTGAAGAGTCCACTATTAATCCACCAGAGAGAAGTCCTTTACAACAAGGAAAATACCCAGTCCCAGAAGATGCCTGGTACACGGATGGGTCCAGCAAAGGAAATCCTAGTAAATGGCAAGCAATTGCATACCATCCGTCGACTGAAACCATCTGGTTTGAAGAAGGGGATGAACAGAATAGCTAGTGGATGATCATAACCTAGGAACCAGGTGAAGGTGCATTGTACATCGGCACAGATAGCTGGGTGGTCTATGAAGGACTCATGTTTTAGATCACACAGTGAGCTGTTCAGAATTGGACTATCCATGCCTGACCAATCTGGGGCAGAGACATGGTTGGATATATGGAATGTGGTTAGGCACAGAACAGTGTATGCCTACTATATATCTGGACACCAGCCCATGCAGTCACCAGGGAATGATGAAGCCAACACACTAGCTCAGATATGGTGGCTAGAAGATTCACCAGAAGAGAACATCACTCAATTGCTACATAAGAAGTTGCAACAAGCTGGACAAAAGGCAACGTGGGCAGCAGTAAAAGCATGGGGGCTGCCCATTTGAATATCAGATATCATCCAGGCATGTCAAGAAAGCAAGGCATGCACCAGGATGTGACCGATACCTTTGCCAGAAACAACAGCACATCTCACCAGAGGACACCATTCCTTGCAGAGATGGCAGGTCGAGTACATAGGCCCCCTCCCTCAGTCTGAAGAGGCCAGGTACACCTTGACCTGCGTAGGCACAGCAAGCGGGTTAATGCAGGCCTATCCAGTACCAAAAGCAAATTAAACCTATACCATCAAACATAAACTAAGTTGATAGCAGCATACAGAATCACAGAATGGCCCAGGTTGGAAGGGACCTCAAGAATCGTGAAGCTCCAACCCCCCTGCCACAGGCCAAGCCACCAGCCTCCACATTTTATACTAGACCAGGCTACCCAGGGCCCCATCCAATCTGCCCTTGAACACCTCCAGGGACGGGGCATCCACAACCTCTCTGGGCAGCCTGTTCCAGCACCTTACCACTCTCATAGTAAAGAACTTCCCCCTGACATCCAACCTCAATCTTCCCTCCCTCAACTTAAAACCATTTCCCCTTGTCCTGCTGTTATCTATGCTTTCAAAGAGTTGACTCCCCTCCTGTTTATAGGCTCCCTTTAGGTACTGAAAGGCTGCAATGAGGTCACCCCGCAGCCTTCTTTTCTCCAGGCTGAACAAGCCCAGCTCCCTCAGCCTGTCTTCGTAGGGGAGGTGCTCCAGCCCCCGATCATCTTTGTGGCTCTCCTCTGGACCCTCTCCAACAGCTCTCTGTCTTTCTTGTACTGGGGGCTCCAGACCTGGATGCAGTACTCCAGATGGGGCCTCACAAGAGC
>NC_015042.2:170328-172829 GCF_000146605.3 Meleagris gallopavo | reverse complement strand
GGCTGTCTCAGATCACACACTCATTCCTCATGTGATCAAGCATGTCATCCAGGAGGATCTGTTCCATGATCTTCCCAGATACAGAGGTGAGACTCACCGGCCTCATGAGGCGGTCTTGGACTTGCTCTGCCCTTACAGTGGGGGGGGATTTACCGCCTCGGTCTCCACCTAGAGGTTTAGAGATGCAGGGCTCAGGGACCTGAGAAATACTGGAATCCTGGCCACCAGTGAAGACCAAGGCAAAGAACTCATTCAGTACCTCAGCCTTCTCTTCGTCCGTTGAAGCCAGTTCTCCTTTTACATTTACCAAAGGAGGTACACTTGCTTTGACCTGTCTCTTCTGGCCAATGTACCTGTAGAATGTCTTCATATTGTTTTTCGCATCCCTCGCCAAGTTCAGTTCTGCCTGTGCCCTGACTTTCCTGATCCCACATCTGCAAGTCCGGATGGCATCCCTGTATTCTTCCCAGGTGACACGCCCTTGTTTGCAGAGCTTGTATGCAACTTTCTTTGCCCTCAGTATGCCCAGCAGGTCCTTGCCAAGCCATGCCGGTTTCCTACCTCCTCTGCCCACTTTCTTATTCAGAGGGATGGAGAGCTCTTTTGCTCTCAGAAAGGCATCCTTGAAGAGTAGCCAGCTTCCCTTAACATCTTTGTCTTTAAGGATAGCATGCCAGGAGATCTTGGCCAACAATTCCTTGAACAGCTTGAAGTTCGCTCTTCCGAAGTTCAGGGTCCTGACCCCACTCTGCCAGGCCCACATTCCTTGAGATCACAAACTCGACCAGGGCATGGTCACTGCAGCCCAGGCTGCCTCCAACCTTAATGCCTTTAATGATCTCTGCATTGGTGAGCAGCAGGTCCAGCAACGCTTCACCTCTGGTCGGTCTGTCCAATACCTGAACCAGAAAGTTATCATCAACAGATTCCAGGAGCCTCCTGGATCTCTTGCAGCTTGCTGTGTGGTCTTTCCAACAGATAACCGGATGGTTGAAGTCTCCCACCAGGATGAGAGCCTGTGAGCACGATGCCTCACGCAGCTGAAGCAAGAAGGCCTCATCAACAGTCGCCCATTGATCAGGTGGCCTGTAGTATACCCCTATCACCAGCTGGCCTTTATTTGTCCTATCCCTAATTCTAACCCACAGGCTCTCAACCTGTTCCTGACTGTTTCTCAGAGGGAGCTCTTCACAGTCTATCCACTCTTTGACATAGAGGGCAACTCCCCCACCCTTCCTACCTTACCTATCCCTTCTAGAGAGCCGATACCCCTCGATGGTGGTATTCCAGTTATGGGAGTCATCCCACCATGTTTCCGTGAATGCAACAAGGTCATAACTTTCCAAGTGCATCACGGTTTCCAACTCCTCCTGCTTATTTCCCAGGCTGCGTGCACTGGTATAAAGGCACTTCAGCTTGGCTTTCTGTCTCACCATCTTTCTAGAGGATCTAGGATACCCTAGAACAGCAGCATCCCCCTGCCCTATTCCATCCCTTTGTACTCTACCCTCTTCGCTCATTAAGTTTGGTATGAGCCCTCAAACTACCCGCTCAACCCCAGTGGCCCTCATTTTGTCCCCTTCCCCCTTCATACCTAGTTTGAAGACCTTTCAATGAGTCCTGCCAGTTCCTCAGCTAGGATCCTCTTACCCCTTGGAGACAGGCTACTTCCATCTGCAGCCAATATGCCAGGTGCAGAGTAAATTGCACCATGGTCAAAAAAAAACCAAAATTCCTGTGTTTGCACCAACCTCTAAGCCATTTATTTATGAGGTGGGTTTTTTTGATCCTCTAAATATCCTTCCCCGCCACTAACGGTACAGAAGAAGAAAACATCTGCATGCCTGTTCCATCAACTACCTACCCCAGTTCCCTGAAGTCTTTTTTGGTAGTCCTCAAACTCACACGGGACTCCCCAAGTCATCAAAAGCAACCAGGGTACACACTTTACAGGAACAACGGTACAAAAGTGGGCTGAGGAAAATAACATCAAATGGTGGTTCCATATGCCTTATAATCTGGTGGGAGCAAGCTTGATAGAGCAGTATAATGACATTCTAAAAGCCACTCGACTTCCAGTCCTTACAGGGATGGACTAAGAGACTATACAAAACACTGAGAGACCTGAATGAAAGACCCAGAATTGGCAGACCCAGTGCCCTGCATATGTTACAAACAACTTGGACCTCCTTGTTTAGGATCCAAATTAAGGCAAGTGATGTACGCTTGAAACCACAAGTTAGAATGATAATCTTACGCTCCCTGCCCCTGAAAATTCAGAACCAGGAACCCAAAAGGGAAGATAGCCTTGGGAAGTGCAAGTGGGACCAAAATGGTGCAGCCTACTTGCACCATGGGGGAGATTATTAGAAGGGGGAGGAGTGCTAGCACCATAAGTAATTGGCACATGGCCATCAGAAATTATAATATACACTCCAATTTTCCTTGCCAAGGGGACCCTAATTATATCTCTCTGGCAGATCAGACTCCCTTCCTCCCCC
>NC_015042.2:169143-170228 GCF_000146605.3 Meleagris gallopavo | reverse complement strand
TGAGTGAGTGAGTGTTTTGTTTTACAATATCGATAACTATACTATACTAATAGTTATAATGCCTATTCCCAGCAACAGCCCCTGGTATAAGGACAACTAAAGCTACCTGTGCATTTAGAGTGGATGTCACGTATGTCCTGGAAAGTGAGAGAAAATATAGTGAGTTTACCAATGTAACATGGACCTCAAAAGCATTTCCTGGGATTTCCAAACATAAAACATGTTTTCTTCCATCCCTTAGATGTGTTACCGATCTTTTGAGTTCCAAGAAGATTTAACTCCTGTGGGTCTCAGGGTATAGTGGTATTGAGACTCCTAAGAAGCTTGAAAGAACAATCACCTGGAGTATCCAATGCATTGCAACTACCTGTGGAGTAAGCAGAAAAGTCAGAATCATTGAGAAACAGCATCCCTCTAAAACAAGTTTGGTAGGGATCAGTGGCAGAAGCAAGCGCTAAGCAGAAGTTGGTCTGGCCTGTTGATTTAGCCCAGGTGACCCACATGTGTTGCCGCGGGTTGATTTGGTGTGGTTCAGGTAGTGCTCCTGCACCAAGGGCGAACACTGCGAGCAGGAATCCAAATAGGGCCATTATCTGAATGATGCAAGGTTATAGCAGGTACTGATGAACCTCCTCGGCGGGGCGGAGGGTGGGAGCGGCGCAGCGAGCGTCAGAGGCGGAGCGGAGGGCGGGAGCGGGATGAGCGCCGGGGGCGGAACAGAGGGCAGCAGCGATGGGGGGGTCGGGATTTCTCTTCCCCACGGTCAGGGGCGGGGTCGGAGCCGCGGATCCAATCCGGACCAGGGCTGCTTGCTGCATGGAGGGGCAGCGACGGGGATGGGAGGGAGGGCAATGGGGAATAGTCGGAAGAAATTCTTCCTTGTCAAATTTGTTTAAGCCCTTCCATGATTTGGTGCCAAACAGATAAAAGTCTAGCAGTCGTTCTATCTTTAGTAATAGAAGCCTTCCGGAGTTTTGCGCCAATTTTGTCCCAAAGTTCTCCATAAAGAGAGAATGCAGTTTTCAGAAATTCAGGGGCATTTTTGCTTAACCATTTGAGAAAAGTAACTAATGCTGAGGTAGATA
>NC_015042.2:157089-167800 GCF_000146605.3 Meleagris gallopavo | reverse complement strand
AAGCACGACAGTACTCAATATGAGTGATCAAGCTTCACTTTATTGTTGCACACATAGGGTTTATATAGGTTTCCGATACACGTGTTCACTTACTATTGGTGCACAACGTTGGCTGCTAGGTGGGCTGCTCAGCCTTAACCAATGCTCAGTCAGCATTCACCCCTGTGCTGCTAAGCCAGTTTACTTGTCAGCCCCCCCCACATCCACAGAGCACAGCTGCAGATGTGGGCCCGCTGTTTACATGCTGCCCCAAGGACGTTGTGACTCCTATCTAACTCCTAGTATTTTCTCATGGGTATGCACTCTGCGCTGCTGCACCAGCTATGCTCGTACATATTCTCATGGCCGCCCTGCTCTTGCAGCCATTCCCCAACAAAAACTGTTGATAACACTGATGCTTATAGTTTCTGCTAAGCAGTGTTGTACAGAGCCAAGGCCATTCTCAGCAAAGGGCTCAAAGAACTGGGAAGGAACAGGATTAGGACAGCTGATTTGAACTGGCCAAAGGGATATTCCATACCATATGACATCAAGTGGAAGGAGGTTTGAAGGGAGTGGGAGTTCATCTGTTTCTCTTCTACTGCTCAGGGGCTAGCTGGGCATCAGTCGGTGGGTGGTGAGCAATTGCTTGAGCATCACTTGTTATATACATTTATATATATATAGTCATAACTATTATCCTTTTTCTCTATCTTAGCAAATAGTTTTATCTCAACCCTCGGGTTCTACGTTTTTTCCCCCCAATTCTCTCTCCCACCCCTCCGGGAAAGGGAGTGAGTGAGCAAACAACTATGTAGTGATTATCCAACTGCCAGGTTGAACCAGAACACTTATGTAAAACAGGTCTTCTTACCATAGCAGATGTTTTTAGCCTACTTTTGAATTCAGGAAAAAAATAATGATATCTTGAGTTCTGTCTTTTGACATCTATTTTGCCCTGTTGAACAGCAGTTGTTGGAGAGTGCTGCTTGAATGCTTGAATTGGGACATAAGTGGATACCACTTGGCTTGTTTTCAAGACTGACCTGGGCTGGTGTGGCTCAAATGTTTAGGGGTTTTTTTGTTTGTTTTTTTTTTTGTCTTGTTATTGTTTTGCTTATAAAGAACTGTACAAGGTTGTATTGTGGTTCTGCATGGACACTGATACATAAAATGAACTGTTTAATGTCCTTAATTGAAACAATTTTCTGCTTTTTCCCTGTAACAATAGCTTGTTGATCTTCTTTTGTTCTGTTTCCTGACTATAATATTTTGCTTTTTCCAGGCTCACATTAAATTTCCTATTGACTACCCATATTCACCACCTACCTTCAGATTTCTAACCAAAATGTGGCACCCCAATATTTATGAGGTAAGGTTTCTTATATTGAGAAAAAATGAGATAGAAAAAGAGCTTTTCTCAGGCATGAGAGAAGGTTTTCTAGTTCCTTAACTTAAAGAAATATTGATGATACTAAATATCTCTAAGCCATAACTGAAGTGGTTAGCTGTTTGTGTTAAATGTTAGCTTCATGGTTGAGCAGTTAATTCCTAAGACCTGTAGGAAATGCTTGTCTTGTAGGCAGGGATGGAACATTTCTCACTGGCAAGTTCAGCAGGCAGCCCCAGCTGATGCCCTGTATTGTGAGTGCTGACAGTTTTAGGGGACTCTTGGATGAAGGCTGTTGCTGGGGTCTTATCCTACTGTGATACTTAAGCAACTAGTGGTTGTCAGTACATTATCACTTTCGGCATATTCCACAGAATTATGTGATGCAAGAAGACATAACAGGAAACAGTCTTCTACGGCAACCAGCCTATGAATGAAGGAGTTTGGACTTGGGGCACTGACTGCAAGATGATCTGCAGCTGAGCTGGAGTTCAGCTTCAGATGTCTTGTGCAGCCTGATCATGATTCAGAGAAGCCTGAGCAGATACCTCTGGGCTAAATGTCTGATAGCCAATTTGAAGCAGCCCTTAGTTCAGTGCATGTATGTATGGATCATGCTCAAAGGGCTGTGGGCTGTTGCATCCATAACTGGATAATGGTACAAGTAATAGCAGCTTCATTGCACTCTACAACTTCCTGAAGGGAGGTTGTGATGAGGAGGGGTTTGGCCTCTTCTCCCAGGCAACAAACAGGACCCGAGGAAATAGCCGCAAGTTGTACCAGAGGAGGTTTAGGTTAGACATAAGGAAGAACTTTTTCTCCCAGAGAGTGGTCAGGCACTGGAATGGCTGCCTAGGGAGGTGGTGGAGTCGCCGTCCCTGGCAGTGTTCAAGAGGCATCTGGATGAGGAGCTACGAGATATGGTTTAGTGCTTGTGGTAGCAGTGGTAATGGGAGGACGGTTGGATTAGATGATCTTATAGGTCTTTTCCAACCTTGTGATTCTATGATTCTAAAATGCTGTGTGGGGTTTAGCTGCTTGCCAGGTTAAACCACAACACTCTGGCAAATACAAACAATGGAGGATGATGTATTTATCTTTCAAAAACATATATAGGGTGAACCCTCCCTTTGACTACAATGATCCCTAAAATCTTGTGCTGATCTCCCCTTGTCCTGCTGTTATCTACCCTTTCAAAGAGTTGATTCCCCTCCTGTTTGTAGGCTCCCTTTAGGTATTGAAAGGCTGCAATGAGGTCACCCTGCAGCCTTCTTTTCTCCAGGCTGAACAAGCCCAGCTCCCTCAGCCTCTCTTTGTAGGGGAGGTGCTGCAGTCCCCTGATCATCTTTGTGGCTCTCCTCTGGACCCTCTCCAACAGCTCCCTGTCTTTCTTGTACTGGGGGCTCCAGACCTGGACACAGTACTGCAGATGGGGCCTCCACAAGGGCAGAGCAGAGAGGGACGATCACCTCCCTTTCCCTGCTGGCCACCCCTCTGCTGATGGAGCCCAGGATCCCATTTGCTTTCCAAGCTGCAAGAGCACACTGCTGGCTCATGTTAAGCTTTTCATCTGTTAAGACCCCCAGGTCCTTCTCCGCAGGGCTGCTCTGAAGGACCGCTCCTTCCAGTCTGTATGGATGCCTGGGATTCCTCCGGCCCAAGTGCAAAACCTTGCACTGTGCTGTGTTGAACCTCATCAGGTTCACCTGGGCCCACCTTTCAAGTCTGTTGAGGTCCCTCTGAATGGCATCCCTTCCTTCCACCGTGTCAACTGCACCACCCAGCTTGGTGTCATCAGCAAACTTGCTGAGGGTGCACTCGATTCCGTCATCTATGTCATTGATAAAGATGTTAAAGAGCACCGGTCCCAAGACAGACCCCTGGGGGACACTGCTCCTAACCAGCCTCCACCTGGACATAGAACCGTTAATCACCAAATTCTCAAACACATAACATTGATCATTGCAAAAAAGAAATCTAAAATCCTTGCTTCCGTCTTTATTTTTATATTGTAAAATATTTGTTGGCCCACATGCTGCTTACCTGATGATGTGAGGAACTTCCCCCAAGTGCTGCAATGCTTTTTTATGGTCAGCAGCACTACATTTTCCTGGGAGATATTTAAAGGAGAAACTGTGTAAACTAGAGGAAATGATGAATTAAGCCAGAATAGGCTGTAATCATAGCTTCACTTTATGCTGTGGTTTAACCCAGCAGGTAGCTAAATGCCATGCAGTTGTTCATGCACACATATACCCCAGTGGTGGGAGAGAAAATAAAAAAAAAAAGTAGAACTTGTGGGTTGAGATAAAAACTATTTACTAAGACAGAAAAGGAGGAGGAAAATAAAGGTAAAAGTAATGATAATAATACACAAAACAAGTGATGTGCAATGCAGTGTTCACCTCCTACTGACTGATGCCCAGCTAGTCTCCAAGTGGTTGCCCCCCCAGCCAACTCCCCACATTTTTATAGTTTTTCACAAGGCCATATGGTATGGAATATCCTTTTGGCCAGTTTGTCAGCTGTCCTGGTTCTGTCCCCTCCCAGCTCCTTGGGCCCCCCCAACCCCTTCACTAGTGGAACAGTATGAGAAGCTGAAAAACTGAAACGTCCTTGGCTCTGTGCAGCATTCCTCAGCAACAACTAAAACTTGGGCATGTTATCAACATTGTTTTTTTCCTAAATCCAAAAAATAGCATCATACCAGACACTATGAAGGGAAAATCAACTCTGTCCCAGCTGAAACCAGGACACTTGAGTAAGATTAATTTTCATCCTAAAATGATAATAAAAATATTTATGGATTTCACAAGTTTTTTGGAGTCCTTAAAAAAGAAACCACCTTATAACAAATGCCGGGTCCTGCACTTTGGCCACAAAAACCCCAGGCAACACTACAGGCTTGGGGCAGAGTGGCTGGAAGAGGAAATGGACCTGGAGGTATTGACTGATGCTTGGCTGAACGTGAGCCAGCAGTGTGCCCAGGTGTCCAAGAAGGCCGATGGCATCCTGGCTTGCATCAGGAACAGTGTTGCCAGCAGGAACAGGGCAGTGATCATCCCCCTGTACTCAGCTCTGGTGAGGCCTCACCTCGAGTACTGTGTCCAGTTTTGGGCCCCTCACTGCAGGAAAGACACTGAGGCCCTGGAGCAGGTTCTAAGAAGGGAGACAAAGCTGGTGAGGGGTCTGGAGCACAGGCCTTATGAGGAGTGGCTGAAGGAGCTGGGATTGTTCAGTGTGGAGAAGAGGAGGCGCAGGGGAGACCTTATTGCTCTCTATAACTACCTGAAGGGAGGTTGTAGTGAGCTGGGGGTCAGCCTCTTCTCTCGTGTAACTGGTGATAGGACTAGAGGGAATGGCTTCAAGCTGCACCAGGGGAGATTTAGGCTGGATGTCAGGAAATACTGCTTCTCTGAAAGAGTGGTCAGGCACTGGAATGGGCTGCCCAGGGAGGTGATGGAGTCACCGAGCCTGGAGGAACGTTTGGATTTTGTGTTGAGGGACAGGGTGTAGTGAGAACTATTGGTGATAGGTGGATGGTTGGACTGGATGATCTTGAGGGTCTTTTCCAACCTTGGTGATTCTGCGATTCTGTGAACAAACTGTTCCACAAACATAAGCGTATGCTTGGGTACTCAGCAGCTCCAATGCTACTTTGCTTTTTGTAGTTATGTTCTTCATTAAAAAATTGCTTCAAAATGATGCTGGCTTGTTAAAATGGCATACTTGGCAGGTTCAGTGAGTGAATTCTGGATATGGATCACAAGCCTCCAACACTGAATTAGAATCTCATTTGACTGTAAGTGTGTCATGGTTTTATTATTTTTTTTGTTTTGGTTTGGTTCTCAGTATTCCGCATCAATACATCATGTAGTATACTGGGAGTTAAAGTGTTAATGCTCCAATTCCAGGCACCTATCCCTATACGTTACAGAAGTCATGGGATCTGGCCCTTCCGGGTGGGGCGGTCTCTTACTGCCTGGCAGTGGGTGCTGGAGGGTGCTTTCCTGGCCGTTCCAAGCTTTTCAGGTTTGAATCGGAGAATGCGGGCATCGATCCCGCTAACTCTCGCAACTCTCCGCGGCGCGGTGGCACCATGGCGGTCGGCAAGAATAAGCGCCTAACTAAAGGGGGCAAGAAAGGCGCCAAGAAGAAAGTGGTTGATCCTTTTTCCAAAAAGGACTGGTATGATGTCAAAGCGCCAGCCATGTTTAATATCAGAAACATTGGGAAGACTCTTGTCACCAGGACTCAAGGAACTAAAATTGCCTCTGATGGATTGAAGGGGCGTGTATTTGAAGTGAGTCTGGCTGATCTGCAGAACGATGAGGTTGCCTTCCGTAAATTTAAGCTGATAACTGAGGACGTTCAGGGCAAAAATTGTCTGACCAACTTCCATGGAATGGACCTCACCCGTGACAAAATGTGTTCCATGGTCAAGAAGTGGCAGACGATGATTGAAGCCCACGTGGATGTCAAAACTACCGATGGTTACCTGCTGCGCCTCTTTTGTGTGGGTTTTACAAAGAAGCGTAATAACCAAATCCGCAAGACTTCGTATGCCCGCATTCTCCACCAAAATCTGTCACGGAGTTAACGAGATCAATCTACGCCCGTGACAGGGGGGGGCGGTAGGCCCCTGCCCTCCCTTCCCAGCCCACAAAATGGGAAGGAAGGGAGGAAAACAAAAAAACCAGCGGCAACAATCTATGGAGGAAAACTTATTTTACTAATTATGATATCGGAATGCAAGATAACACAATATAATACAATCTGATTGAAATTGAGACTAATAAATCAAATAAAACAGGAGAGAGAGAGAGAGAGAGTTCCCGATACCGATTCAAACCTGAAAAGCTTGGAACGGCCGGGAAAGCACCCTGCAGCACCCACTGCCAGGCAGTAAGAGACCGCCCCACCCGGAAGGGCCAGATCCCATGACTTCTGTAACGTATAGGGATAGGTGCCTGGAATTGAAGCATTAACACTTTAACTCCCAGTATACTACATGATGTATTGATGCGGAATACTGAGAACCAAACCAAAAAAAAAAATATATAAAACCAATGACAAAGTGAAATGTCATTGTTAATCATGGTGAGCTGAAATATCTGGGGAGACTTCAGGTGAGCTGTTGCTATCTATAGCTGTGATCACTGGCTAGGGCTCAAAGGCACAGGTGCTATTGCTGTGAGCAGTGCTGCTTTGTGGTCCAACTCCCATGAGTAGAGCAGTGTTGGAGGGTCCTTAGGATGCAGCTGAGACCTAGCACTTAGGGAACTGCCAGTTTGCAGTCTTGAACAAAGCTGATTCTCTTGTTCAGATGATCAACCTGTACCTTAGGTCAGTGACAACAGACAGCATGAGTGCTGCCTATCAGTTGGGGCTGTGCCACCTAAAGGTGTAGGATGCCTCTGGGAACTTGTAAGTAATCCCCTAGCTAGCTGCAAGACGCAGTAAACCATCAGGGCCTGGGGAAGCACTGTCTGTTATCTTGCCCTGGACCTATTTGCACCTTCACCCCAGCCTGCACAAAGGCACTCTTCAGACTCCATGAGCCTAAAGTCAGCTTTGCTGGGTAATATCAGCTGTGGTGAATACTGCTATAGTACTCTTACGAAGCTATCTTGTCAGGATGCTGTTGCTGAAAGAGTAGGTTTTACAGACTTGTTAGTTTTTATAAATGGTAGGCATTAGTCACCACATATATTGAGGAGTATGTGGCTGTATGGCTTTCTCATGCTGCCAAAGTATTCTTCCTCTAGCATACTGAAAGGGATTTTCAGTGAAACCTTTGGAGAGCATCTCCTGCTTTTTTCACTTGATATTTCAAACAGCTTGTCTTACAGGAAACAGCCTAAGCCTGCCTAGCATCATCTGTTCAACCTCTGTGTATCCCTGGAGAAGTACTGTTTTGATACCTGAGCTAGGATAGAATGCAAAATCCTTGAATGTAAAGATTCCTGTAGTTAACTCAGTTACCCCTGGGAGGGGGGGATGTTAATCCTACTTTACATCTCACATGACTAAAGTTCATTTCTATCACTATGGTAATATGCGCTGTCTAGAGACTAACTTACTTTCCTGTGACTTTACTACTATTTTTGACTGTTTTGTTATGTTCTTTTAAACCTCTTAACCTAAGATTGTTTTGTATCTGTTCTGCTCATGAAGAAGCAAAATTGCTACTGACAGGTTCTTGGCAATACCAGGCAAAGTATTCACACATAGGCCAATAATCTTTTAAAAAAAAAAAAAAAAAAAAAATTGAAGGGGTTCTTTGGATATGCTAGTACTTCTTCCCAGAAAACAGCCTAAGTCCACAAAATACTCTTTCTTCCATGACTGGCCCTTATATGAGTCTAGGGTGGCTCCACCCTGGGTTCACTCCTTCTGGTCACATGGTGAGCACAGATGCAAACAATTTGCTTGTGCTCCCTGGGCCAGCCACACCCCTTTACCTGGTGTTCAATCACCTGTTCAAGACATGACCTAACAACAGTTTCTCTACAGTATCAATTTGCAGACTAACTCTCTAAGCAAGAGAAGCTTTTGAACATATTAATACAGTAAATCTAGAAAGAATTGAGAACTGTTAGCAGTTTCTGCATGTTTTTATTGGTGTTTAGATTGTTTAAGCCGCTCAAACATAGCTAGAGATGGAACTGAGTTATTAGACTTTTACCTTGAGCTGGACTATTCTCAACTTTAATTTCTGTCTTTCAGAATGGAGACGTGTGTATTTCCATTCTTCATCCACCTGTAGATGACCCACAAAGTGGAGAGCTGCCATCTGAGAGGTGGAACCCTACCCAAAACGTCAGGTAACAGTGTGGACCAGTGATGTACAAAGCTGACCTCAAAGGCTTGTTGTCTATCTCCTAGACTAAAGCCTGTGCTAGGAAAAGATTTGGAAGGAAATTTAAGATGTGAAGTTTGTGTTTTTTTTTTTTTTAGGGCTTAAATCAGTGCTAGAGTTACCAAGCTGTCTGAAGATACTAGAGTGTTGTGTGTCCTGACGTTTTATTAATAATTTAGAGCCTTCTTTCTCGTTTTCATGTTCTTAAAGAAAACTATTTCAAATGATTTAGCTTTTCCCAGGCAATGTTATCCTACACTTAAGTTATCCAAATTCTTCAAAGATACCAATAGAAGAAAATAACATCTTTGAGTATTCAGGCCCAGCAGGAGTAATTCTGTGTGTAATCCTTCCTACAGTTCTTCTTCTAATTGCATGTTCATATTTCCTGTCCTCGTAGGGTGGTGTCTTGAGCTGTTAGCTAGGGAGTTCTCTTGCTACCAAAAACAAGGTTCATTAAGTAGCAGAGCCATTCAAGGCTAACATGTCAATTTTTTAAAAACATCAACTGGATTTCATTTTACTTTCAAGACACTGCCAATAAGGAACTGGTAACACAAGTATTAAATAGCAAATCACTGATGTGCAGCAGGAGTAATGTAGTAGAAAAACTTTGAACTCAGATACTTCTGTTCTGACTATTTAGTGTGATTCATTATCTAAATAAGGTTAAAATAATTGCCCCTAAATTTTTCCAGTATCACACAGGAATTGTTTTCAGAGTTGTTATGTGTTAATTCCTTAATTTTAAATCTCTCTTTTTTTTAATTGGTAGATCCAGCTAGGGATCTCCTTCTCTGTGAGGGAATGCAGCATTTTGAAAAGAGTTCTCTAATAGTTTGATTCTGCTTTTATCTAACTTGGATTCATTAAATTCCTTTGAAAAGAGCCTTTGTCAAAGCAGAGATGAGGGGGAGAGTGTACTGAATTCTTGACCCTTGGAATGGGGTAACTGCAAAGTGCTGACTATAACTAATGTGGCAGGAAACTAGGAATTGTAACAGTCAGAAAATAATAACAACTGATGTTCCCTCCCAGAGCGTACTACTTAAAAGTTAAAAAGGTTCAGGAGATGGTGAGTCTTAGCTGTGTAAAGTCATAAAGGGCTGGGAATTTTACCTTAAAAGTTTAAGGTAAATGTTATCTAATCAATCTGTCCCAAGTACAAATGTATGAAGCAATCTTTCGAAAGTTATAGTTCAGAATTGTTTTTTATTTTATTTAAGTATCTTAAATAATATTTTAAATTATGTATTGCTGAACATTCAGTTGTTCTTCTGTTCATATGGCTATTAAACTGTTTTTTCATACATTTGATAGGTTATCTCCTCCAGTTGTTACAACTAGATGACAAGGCTCAAATCATAGCTAAGAAATAGCTTAGAGCATTAATTTAGATCGCACAAACTTTTTGACTATTTAATTATATACAGTACGAGGCTTGACATGAAATTTATCTTGCTAGTTCTGATTGCTGCTTTTCCTTACTGTGGTGCAGTTTTTCGTGCTTACTGTCTTGGAACGTATTGGCTTAAGGGTGACATTTGGGGAGAAAACATTCCTCAGATGCATTGGCAAGCAGAAATGAAACTTGTCCTTAACTTCTAGCCCACTGCTGGTGTCACCCATTGGGTTAAGTGCTGCATAAACACTTCCTGCTGGAATCCCATCTGGCTTTGTAAGGCTCCAGTGTCTGTCAGATCAGAGGCAGCAGGACTGAAGGTGCATGAGGGGAGTGTGTTTGTATGTAATGAGCTGCATGCATAGCCTGGGCTTTCTCTTCTGTTGATTAATTTTGTAAATCTTGCTGAGTACTGACAGTTTACTACAGGTGACTGTGGTTGGGGAGGGGGACATTCTTCATCTTTGAGAACACTTGTGCTTCCAATTCTAAAGGTGTCAAGCATACTTTTTTTTTTTAAACAGTAAATAGGAACTTTCCTATCACTCAGAGCTAGCCAGGCAGTTTTTTCCAGAGCTGATTATATCCTTTGGAAAACAAATTGTAGAAGACTCCTGGATAACTGTGCTGAGCAGTCTGGCCAGACACAAGTGTTTAGTTTCAAAACCTTTCAACAAGCTAAGCATCTGAATGGCCAAGCATTTCCTAGAATAGTATCTCAGTTATGTGATTTGTTAGATGTGCTCAGTATGCACTGCTCTGAATTCACCTCTAAATCAATGTGAGTAGTTTCCTTTATCAAGTTAAGTAGATCAGTTGCTATGCACTGCTGTGTTTCAAGACCTATTACTTGTCTCTGTTCTATCCTTCCATTTAAACTGAAAGCTCTTGCCAGTGCAGAGGTTCATAGGAAACACAGGAGCAGGAGCTGAGCAAGAGAGATGGTGTTGGTTCTCATTGAGTGCTTGCAGAGGGATGTACCCAGTGTCAAGGTTATCTCTAGATCTATCTTTGTCTTTGACAGGGGGACAGCAGGCCCGCTGGCCCAAAAGGAGAGAGGGAAGGAGGAGAGGGAAGA
>NC_015042.2:154670-156989 GCF_000146605.3 Meleagris gallopavo | reverse complement strand
TGGCGGTGATCTGAGGAGGAAAGCAAACTTAATTTATTAATTATAATAGCAGAAATTCAAGTTAATTGAGATTGAAGCTAATAATTCAAATAAATGAGAGAGTTTCTGAAAACCAAGGTTCTTACTCTGATCCAACAGGGAGCAAAGAGCTAGTCTCATGACTTCTGGTCAGTTTTATTTTTCCCACTGACCGGAAAATGGAAATGGAACAGTGAAGTCTTCTGGGAGCTGTAGTACATTTCTTCTCTTCTGAGACTCCCAGTGCACTACATTATGTGATGATGTGGAATACCAATAACAAAAATCATAAAGCCATGACACCCAGCTAGCTCAGTGCTGTTGCTAGAAGTCCAGGAAAGCTGCCAACTGGAGTTACGTGACTGGCTTGTGCTGGTTTTGCTGACAACAGGCAGCCAGAACCTGGTGGACACTTGGTGGTTTGCCTGGGTGTTGAAAAGCATCTGCATTGCTTTCCCATTGCCGTGCATGCTGCTTTAGTAGCCCTGGAGGTACACAGGCTGAGGAGAGGTGATATCTGGCTGAAGCTCCAGCCTCTGAGCTTCCAGCAGGGTAGGGAAGACAGCACAGTTTGGTCAAGGGCCTTGGGTTGCAGTGGTCCCCTTGCTATTTAGAGGGACATGCAGTGGTCCTCCTTGCTATGTAGGACAGGCAGAGTCCAACTTTCTGCTGGGAAGCTGAATGTTGACAGGAACAGGCTTGCCAAGCATGTTTCTAGCCCTGCACCATCCACAGGCAACATGGATTAGGTGAAATCTAGCCTGAGCTGAGCTCTGCTGGCCACCCCATCACAGACACGTGAACAGAAGTGATGGGCCAGGTGCTGGAGTGCACTTGGCTTTGCACTTCCACTCTGCACTTGTGCTCCTCTGCTTCTTGCTAGGATACAAGCTCTTGGATGAGGTAGCACAGGAAAGACCTCTGCAGTTCAGTCTGGGAACCCTTGGGCATGGTAGCTGGAAGATTCCAAACTAGTTAATCTGCAGAAATGCTTCCAAGCTAGTAGTGTCCCCCATTTGGGTCTTCAGAGGTGCTAGGGCCACCCAAATATCTTCATTATTTTTGCTTCTAGATGTTTTGGAGTGCTGTCTGTAGTAAAATCAGGTCCTTGAGATCTGTATTGCATCATCTTTCCTGTGCTGACAGATGTGGTCTGAAACTGATAAATACCTGCATTCACATCAACTACTAGTCAGTTATCTTTAGCTTAAGCTTTGCCTTCAAACAATTCACTTTGATGCCTTTCTTATGCATTGCCTAAAGAATCCATGAGTACTTTCACTCTGACCCTACTGTTGTGGTTATCTTTTTCAGGACTATCTTACTGAGTGTAATCTCTTTGCTTAATGAGCCCAACACATTCTCTCCTGCCAATGTGGATGCATCCGTCATGTTCAGAAAATGGAGAGATAGTAAAGGAAAAGACAAGGAGTACGCTGAAATCATAAGGTAAGTTTTGCTGTGTGCTACCAGCCTCCTGCTTTGCACCCTACAATACAGACTACTTGTGGAACTTGCTGAAAACAGCTTCTCTCTGTGGTTGCTTCTTTAGAAATGAATTTTAGAGTCTTATTTCAAGTCCAGGTGTCTGGTCTGCATAAGTTTTTCAGCAAAGAATTGGTGCAGGCTTCTGGAGCAGAAGGATCAGGCTGATCTGTATTTGAGTTGTTGTAGTGGTGTGGTTTTGTTCATTTTTTGTTGTTGGTTTTGTTTTTTTTTTTTTTTTTTGCAGATTAATCTGGCATGATGCACTGCAAAACCTATTGGCTGCTCATAAATCACAGTTAAACTTTGTACTTGCCTTTAAAAACACTGCCTGCATTGCTTGGGATATGATTCAAATTGACTGCAACCTTCTAATTCTGTGCTTAATGCACTCATGAATCATAACCTTGTCCCTCCAGTTAGAAGGACTATCAGCAGAATTTGGCAAGTGTTTGCAAAGCTTGGGGTTTGATTAGATTGAAGCACTGTTCAGTCTTGACTCTCCTTTGCTCAGAAGTTCACGGTTTATCAGGTGCTGTTGAAAGACAATATAAACATGAGCCAGGGTGGCTTGGAACCATAAATGAGCAGCCGCTACTGCAGAGTGGCTGCTGCCACACTTGTCTGGCAGAAAAAAAGCACATCAGCATTGACTCAGCTAGCTGGGCATGCAGGATATAGGTTGGAGCTAAGCAGGGTGGCTGCTGACCTGAACTATGTGAAGAGCTTCACTGGAGGTTATCTTAGTCCCTGCCAGCTCCATTGACTTTGGCAGAGCTGAATTTATTCCACAAGCAGGAGCTCAGGACAAAGGGG
>NC_015042.2:142921-148276 GCF_000146605.3 Meleagris gallopavo | reverse complement strand
GGAGACAGGCTGCTTCCATTTGCAGCCATCATGCCAGGTGCTGAGTGAATTGCCCCGTCGATCAAAAAAACAAAAACTACCTGCGTTTGCACCAACTCCTAAGCCATTGTTCAAGAGATGGGTTTTTAGGCTCATCCCAGTATCGTTTCCTGCCACTGAAGGTACAGATGTAATAACCACCTGCACACCTGTTCCTTCAACTACCCGCCCCAGTCCCCTGAAGTCATCTTTGATAGCCTGCAGGCTTTTCTCACCAACTTCTTTACTGCCAGCCTGTACTATCAGTAGTGGATAGTAGTCAGAAGGGCAGATCAGTCTGGGAAGTCTCCTAGCTATGTCTCTGACCCGTGCCCCAGGGAGGCAGCACACCTCTCTGCGGGTAGGGTTGGGCCGGCATACAGGGCCTTCGGTTCCTTGCAGCAGGGAGTCGCCTATGACAACCACCCTTCTGTCCTTCCGGGTGGAGGAAGTCTTGAGGCGTGGGGTTGACCGCTTCCCCCGAGGCACCCTCACGGGTGGGCCTCCCTCCACACCTACACGCACACCTCTCCCTCGGGTTCCAGGGCCTCAAATCTATTCTGCAGAGGCACCTGGGGAGCCAAGCATGGTCTGGGGGGGGGACGCCCACAACACCGAGTAGGTATCTGTTTCCAGATCTTTGAACAGCCCTTCTCTAGCAAGACAGTTAATGTAATGAAACTTGCTCTGAGCTCTGTCAGACCTCTAATGCAGAGTCCTGTACAATAACTGGCTTCATATGTTGCTGGAAGTATGCATGCTGCAAACTTGGAGTACTTCCAGACTTGGGGCTATGAGAATGAAATCTCTTGCTGCTGGTGGTGGCAGTGCCTCTGCCAGACATGAGTGGTGGGTGAAACAACTCTTCTAGCTGTATGCTACCAGGAGTGGGGGGCTGGGGGCCACTGAGCAGTGGGGAGCTGCACATGTACCCCAGTCATGGTGTTCTGTCCTCCTCCTGCAGGAAACAGGTTTGGCTACCAAAGCTGAGGCAGAAAAGGATGGCGTGAAGGTCCCCACTACGCTGGCAGAGTACTGCATCAAAACTAAAGTGCCTTCCAATGACAACAGTTCAGATTTGCTTTATGACGACTTGTATGATGATGACATTGATGATGAAGATGAGGAAGAGGAGGATGCTGATTGTTATGATGACGATGATTCTGGCAATGAAGAGTCGTGACCTGCTCTCTATGTGGTTGTACTGCCCTGCCAACTCAGGCCAGAAGGGAGCAGCAGTAACCTAGCAGCAGTCCAGCAAAAAAGTGTGTTGAGGGGGAAGGGATCAAAAAACTTTTGTCTCCTGCTGTCTCCTGTTGTATGGATCTGTTTGCTCCTTTTTTATGGACTTTTCAGAGCCTCTCCACAGAATGTCTGAAGTCTTGCATTCTTAATCTTTTCATCACTGTATTATTTCTTTTTTAAAAAGAAACTCCTTTTCACTTTATGAAACACTCACAGCGAAACAGATTTGCTTGTGTTTAGATTCTTGAATTGAATACAGTCTTGCATTGAGATGTTTAATGTATTTAAAGCTGGAACAAACCCAATGGGCACTGGGTTTTTGAGGAGCTCAAATTCTGTTTTGTGTGGATTTTTTCTTCCCTAGTAAATGCAAATTGCTGAGGTTTAGCTTCTTCGTTTACAGTAATAGCATGTGTACATTCATTTACCTTTGTGGTGATAGCTTGTTTTGTGTTTTTTTTTTGTTTGTTTTGTTTTTAAGGTGTGGGGTAGGGAGTGTAAAGCTACTGTCTGTTGAATTGGTGGGATGTTACTGAAAGGTACAGTATTCCTTTTTTAGCTTGCTCAAGATAGCAAATAGCTGGCCCTTGGAGCCCCAAGAGGGCACAATTAGCTTTGTCTCTGAAAAATGCTTGTCCTATGAACCCTCTACTAAACACTTAAAACTTCATACCTGTACAACCCTAGGTTGCTATTTATTTATTTTTCCCAGACTGTCAGGATTAAAAAATAAAACGTCTAGTTTACCCATGCTGCTGAGACCTGCTGCCTCTCTCCAGATGGAGAGTAGACATGCATCTCGCTGCTGTGATGGCTGTCTTCTGTGGCCAGCTTTCATCTCAACCTTGCTTTTGGCAAGGATCTCTCTGATGGCTTCCTACCCCCATTCTCACTAGCAGCCAAGCTTCCTGCAACCTGAATCCAGTGCTGCCTTGAGCCTTTTTTACTCTTGCTTGTGTACATCATGTGTAGGTAAGTGCAACTGTACTGTATGTGGGCTCTGTGGGGCAGGCAGAAGTCAGAGCTCCCTTTGGTGTTGCCTGCCCTGGACCTGGGATGGCTGCATGTGTAGTGGGCTCTTCCCTACCTTGCTGGCAGCCCCTGGGAAGACCAGTGGCAGGGGTTATCAGACTTCTCAACAGCGTGCCTCAGCTGGTGCCCTTGCATGTTTTTGGGAGTTATTGGTGGAGCTCACAGCTCTCCCTTGGGCAGGGCCATCCTGTATGTATTCTTCTGCAGAATCCTCTTTCTCAGCACCCTGACCCTTTCGTGATGTGGTGGTCAAGATTGGCTGTGGTGCAGTGGCTTTAATTCACCTTTGGGATGATATCTTGATTGGCACCTGTCCTGCCTTTGCCTGCTGAGCCCTGGCACTGTGTGTTGCCCCTGAGGGCTGAGACCCTTCCCCTCCCACTCCTTATAGAGGAGGCTGCCCTGATGAGAATTACTGCCTTTGGTGTTTGTTTGTGTCCTGCTTCATCTGTCTCAGAGTTCTCAATGATACAGAACCAACTGCAGTGTGGTAGTAGGAGCAAGCTTTGTCCTACAGTGAGGCTCCAGGGCCTGTGGATATGTCCCTGGAACAGATGGAGAGGGGAGGAAAGCTGGCAATGCTACATGTGCAGCGATGTGTACCAGAGGTAGCAAGGTTAATGTTTGCAAAACACTGCACCGAACAGTGCCTGGGTGGTCTTGCAGCTGCTAGAGAGGAGGGCACTGTGACAGTTTCCATGGTGATGTGCAGGCTGAAACAGCCCTGGTGGTGGCACCTTATCCCTGAGGTTTCCTGCTTTCATAGTATCCAATTGGGCTGTGTTAGTGCAGTTTCTGCTCATCTTCCCCTCCTGCCAGCAAAGTGAACAGTGTGGTGTAGTGCTGGATGTGCTGCTGGCCTAGTTTGAAGTGAGGATACTGCACCTTTCAGATCTCCCTTGTACTTTTGCCTGTCTTCACTATATATTTTCAAGTGTGATGTTGTAAGATTATCATGATTCTTCTAATAACCTTTTTAAAGGACAAAAAAAAAATTTTTTGAGAGCTCCTACAATTACCCAAACTAATTTCTCTTCCCCCTTCTCTCTCATTCCTTGTTGACTTGCTGTTTTTTTTTAAATAATTTCATACTTCAGTTTGTTTTTGAAACTATTTAAGAGATGGAAGAAAAATGTTTACCTGATCTGTGTATTCTGTGGGGTTTTTTTCTTAATCCTTTTCTCTTGTCTCAGTCCATGTTAGCACTTATATTTGCAACTACAATCCCCCTTCAAATGTGGTTTTCAACCATTCTGAAATGAGGGGATACACTAGATTTCTTTATTGCTGAAATCCCAGTTGTTTTCCTTTTTTCTTCAGTATAATTTTCCAGAAAACATTAACTGATGCATTTTTATGTTGTATTCCTCATCAGTAGTAATATTATTGTATTTTCTGCACAGCTGTCATCTAATAAAAAATGTGAAATAAGTAGCCATGTACTGTTAGGTCTCTCTTAATTGAGCTGTTTTATTTGCATGTGTTGCGGTTTTAACCGCAACAGGGCAAGGGAGCCCCTTTCTCCCCTTTCAGAGAGAAGGAAAGAAAAATGCCCCAATTAAGATAAGGACAGATAACAAATTTACTATAAATGGTAAAAGTATGTAAGATAATAATAAGAAAGAGAGTTACAATTAACTGAAATGGGAGAGAGAGGAAGGCTATGACCATGCTGTTGCTCACTGCACTCCTGGAACCCAGAAGAAAACGTAATTGTCAACAGTTTATGGGCTGGTTTGGCCCACTTCCATCACTAGTGGGGTGCAGGGACCCACGAACCACAGACTAGGGAAAGGGTAAAGAGGGAAAAAGGGGAAAAGGGTAGAGAGATGGGCCCCCAAAACAAAACAGCGGCAACAATCCGAGGAGAAACAAACTAATTTACTAAATAAGATATCAAAATGAAAGATAACACACCATAATACAATATAACACAATATAATTAGAATTGGAGCTAATAAATCAAATTTAATGAGAGAGAGTGCCCAAAAGCTGAAGGCCTTATTCTAATGCATAGGTGAGACTGCACCTGCAACAGAGACACGGCAGATGACGAAAAAAGGTCAGGGAAAGTGATCTGCACATTTTTATCTTTTCCCTCTGAGCTGAAACAGTAATAGATCAGTGAACAGTCATATGGGGGATGTAGTTCTTATTCTCTTCTGGGACAGGTACCCAGACTTGGAGCATTAACACTATGCCCCCCAGTGCACTACATGATGTTATGATGTGGAATACCAAAAACCAAAAATCATAAAACCTTGACATTCCACCCTTATTCCACGTCACTACATCATGCTTAATATATAGAAACAAGCAATAATCAACAGGCATTAAACGCACACACACATGTATATATACATGGAATTACTGACTGCACATCAAATTTCCTTGTGGTACACATTGAACGTCCCCATTTTTCTCCATCACCCATCAAGTGGACCCAGGTCCCTGGGCAAAAACAGCTTCACAGAGAGGTTTACCCTTTCCAGAAGCAAGAAAGACCCAAACTGCTTTTCCCAATATGGTCTTGCACTACAGGGACCTTATCTCCCTGTACAGTATGTAGGGAGCTGGATTGGGTAGGATCATCGCAATTGATAGACCCCAGACTTTTGAACAGCTAGGTGGCTTCTGCCAAATACTTCTTCCAATGCTTAAATATAGAAGGGTGAAATAATTCACCCTTGTGTTGCCAGTCCAAGTCTATTTGAGCCACCTCAATTTTGGCAGCTCAATCTACCTGATGGTTATTTTGTTATTCTTCAGTAGCCTGACTCTTGGGCACATGAGCATCTACATGGCACACCTTTACGATCATATTCTTTATTCGGGCAGCAATATCTTTCCACAGTTCAGCAGCCCAAATAGGTTTACCCCTTCTTTGCCAGTTATTTTGTTCTCACTGCTGTAACCACCCCCATAAGGCATTTGCCACCATCCATGAGTCAGTATAAAGATAAAGCATTGGCCACCTCTCCCATTCAGCAACATCTAAGGCCAGCTGTGTCAGCGCTCAGTCGAGTTAGAGAGCTCTCACAGTTTCTTGTAGCATCAGAA
>NC_015042.2:136743-137747 GCF_000146605.3 Meleagris gallopavo | reverse complement strand
ATTCTTTCACCCGTGCTCGTAGTACAGGAGTAGCTTGGTCGTGCCATTTTCTCATGTCTTCTCCATGGTCACGTAGGTAACGCCACAAGGCAATTCGCGATGTATTGTTCCTCACTGGAGCCGGAAAGCGTTTGCCTTTAATAGCTGAGATTTTTGATGGTGCCCATGAGTAGGGAGGTTCATCGTCGTTAGTTAGTTGGATTCGCATTAGTTTGATCAGCTCCTTCAGTAGACTCTTTTGATTATCCTGATCTTCACCGGGCATTTCTGATACTGGCACAGGTTTGTCACGATTAATCAGTAGAGATATTTGAGATATTTGCTCCTGCATTTCATTCAGTTGGTTCGTTACTTGTGAGATGGCAGCAATGGAAAGGTGAGTTGGGGGCAGCTGTTGTTCGTAGTTTTGGAGCGTAAGAATCAATTCAAAAACTAAGGGTATTCTCTCTTGTTCCCGGCATCTGTCATTAGCTGACAGTAGTGTACCGGCATATCTGTCTGGTGCTGTTGCCATGAGTCTCTGCCATATCTCAGGCGTCGTCCTCACTCTCTCAGGATCACTGTCTTGTCGTGGGTGGTTAGGAACAAAGTTAGGGTCAAACAGCATTTCCACCACAGCCATTTCCCTCAAGTACTGGATACCCTTTTCAACTGTATCCCATCTTTTCATCACAGGCTTCAAGCCGTCTTTGAAGCGATACCTTTCTTTCACGGCTATTAGCACTCGTTCCCAAAGGGTGGCAGATTCATCCAAACATCGACCAATTCCTCGGTCAATAGCTGGGTCTCTGGCAATGGCTCCTAGTTGGCGAGCTTCATTACCATCTAGAAACAAACTATTGGCCCCGCGGTCCCAACAACGAACCAACCAGGAAACAATAGTTTCATTCGGGCCCCGTGTGAACTCCTTTCTTGAACCTTGGATTTCAGTCATCTTCAGGGGCCGACGAGTAGTAATAAGGATGTCCTCATCATCAGTCTCTTCTGCATATCTCTTAGTTTTT
>NC_015042.2:133303-136643 GCF_000146605.3 Meleagris gallopavo | reverse complement strand
CTATTGTGACTGGCCCAGGGGCACCCTGTATACTTGGTATTGATTACCTCAGAAGGGATATTTAAGGATCCCAAGGGGTATCGATGGGCCTTTGGAATAGCTGCTGTAGACAGACAGCATTAAGCAGCTGTCTGTTCTGCCTGGCCTATTGGAAGATCCATCTTTTGTGACGTTGCTACGAGTAAAACAACAACAGGTACCAATTGCTACAAAAACGGTGCACAGACGGAAGTATCGCACCAACAGGGATTGCTTGCTCCCCATTCATAAGTTGATTTGTCAACTAGAGAGTCAGGGAGTGATCAGCAAAACTCACTCACCTTTTAACAGCCCCATATGGCCGGTGCATAAAGCCAGTGGAGAATGGAGGTTGACGGTAGACTACCGTGGCCTGAATGAAGTCACACCCCCATTGAGTGCTGCTGTGCCGGTCATGTTAGAACTCCAGTATGAACTGGAGTCAAAAGCAGCCAAGTGGTATGGAACCGTTTGCCCCAGGGATGGAAACATAGCCCAACCATTTGTCATGGGTTAATACAAACTGCACTGGAACAGGGATCTGCTCCTGACCACTGGCAGTATATTGATGACATTATTGTGTGGGGTAATGCAGCAAGGGAAGTTTTCAAGACAGGAGAGAGAATAATCCAAAACCTTCTGCAAGCTGGTTTCGTTATTAAGCAGAACAAAGTGAAAGGACTTGCACCAGAAATTCAGCTCCAAGGAATAAAGTGGCAAGATGGGCATTGTCACATCCCAGTGGATGTGACCAACAAAAATCATTGCTATGTCTCCACCCACCGGAAAAAAAGAAACACAATATTTTCTGTGCCTAGTGGGCTTTTGTAGAATGCATGTTCCAAACTATAGACTCATTGTAAGTCCCCTTTATCAGGTGACAAGGAAGAAGAATAATCAGAATCACAGAATCATAGAATCACCAAGGTTGGAAAAGACCTACAAGATCATCCAGTCCAACCATCCACCTATCACCAATAGTTCTCACTAAATCATATCCCTCAACACAACGTCCAAACATTCCTTGAACACCTCCAAGGGTCGGTGAATCCACCACCTCCCTGGGCAGCCCATTCCAGTGCCTGATCACTCTCTCAGAAAAGTATTATTTCCTAATGTCCAGCCTGAATCTCCTCTGGTGCAACTTGAGGCCATCCCCCCTAGTCCTATCACTAGTTACACGAGAGAAGAGGCCAAACCCCCATCCCACTATAACCTCCCTTCAGGTAGTTATAGAGAGCAATAAGGTCTCCCCTGCGCCTCCTCTTCTCCACACTGAACAATCCCAGCTCCTTCAGCTGCTCCTCATAAGGCCTGTGCTCCAGACCCCTCACCAGCTTTTCTCCCTTCTTAGAACCTGCTCCAGGGCCTCAGTGTCTTTCCTGCAGTGAGGGGCCCAAAACTGGACACAGTACTCAGGTGAGGCCTCACCAGAGCTGAGTACAGGGGGATGATCACTGCCCTGTTCCTGCTCGCAACATTGTTTCTGACACAAACCAGGATGCCATTGGCCTTCTTGGCCACCTGGGCACACTGCTGGCTCATGGTGAGCAGAGTGTCGACCAATACCCCCAGGTTCCTTTCCTCTTCATAGTCCAGATCTGTCCAGATCCCTCTGTAGGGCCTCGCTACCCCCAAGCAGATTGACACTTCCAGCCAACTTGGTGTCATCCGCAAACTTACTGAGGGTGCACTCAATGCCCTCATCCAGGTCATCAATAAAGATACTGAAGAGGACAGGCCCTAGCACCGATCCCTGGGGAACACCACACACGATGGGTCACCAGCTGGATTTAGCTCCCATTCACTACCACTCTCTGGGCCCAGCCCTCCAGCCAGTTCCTTACCCAGCCAAGAGCGTACCCATCCAAGCCATGGGCTGCCAGCTTCTGCAGGAGAATACTGTGGGAGACAGAGTCAAAGGCCTTGCTGAAGTCTAGGTAGACTACATCAACAGCCTTTCCCTTGTCCACCAGACAGGTCACTAGATCATAGAAGGAGATCAGGTTGGTCAAGCAGGACCTGCCCTTCGTGAACCCATGCTGGCTAGGCCTGATCCCCCAGTTGTCCCGCACATGCTGTGTGATCTCCCTCAAGACAATCTGTTCCACAACCTTCCCTAACATCAAGGTCAGGCTAACAGGCCTATAGTTTCCTGGGTCCTCCTTACAACCCTTCTTGTAGATGAGAGTCACACTGGTAAGTCTCCAGTCTTCTGGGACATCTCCAGTTGACCAGGAACACTGATAGATGATGGAAAGAGGCTTAGCTATCACCTCCGCCAGTTCCTTCAGCACTCTCACATGGATCTCGTCCAGCCCCATGGACTTGTGACAGTCCAGTTGGACTGCTGAGTAGTAGGTCTCTGACTGTGTCCTCCTGAATCGTGGAGGGTTTAGTCTGCTCCCCAGTCAAGACTTCCAGGTCAGAGAGTGGAGTGCCCTGAGGATAACTGGTTTGACCTTTAAAGACAGACATAAAGAAGGCATTCAGAACCTCTGCCTTTTCCTTATTCTCAGTGGTCACATTCCTGGCCTCATTCAGTAAAGAATTAAGATTCTCCTTAGTCTTCCTCTTACTGTTGATATATTTGTAAGAGTTCCTTGTTCGTTTTTATCTCAGAGGCCAGGTTGAGTTCAAGGTGGGCTTTTACCTTTCTGATTTTCTCTCTGCACATCTTAACAACTTCTCTGTACTCTTTCTGAGTTGCCTGTCCCTTCTTCCACAGGAGGTAGATTCTCTTTTTCTCCCGGAGCCTCAAGAATAGCTCCCTATTCATCCATGCCAGTCTTCTTTCCCGCCAGCTCATTTTGCATCTCAGGGGGACAGCCTGCTCCTGTGCCTTTAAGACTTCCTTCTTGAAAAGCGACCAGCCTTCCTGGACCCCTTTACACTCTAAGACTGAATCCCAGGGGACTCCCCCTACTAGTCTTCTGAATAATTCAAAGTCTGCCCTCTTGAAGTCCAAGGTAGCAGTTTCACTGCTCCCCCTCCTGGCTCCACCAAGAATCGAGAACTCTACCATTTCATGGTCATTCTGTCCAAGACAGCTCCCAACCTCCATATCTCCCACCAGACCTTCTCTGTTTCTGAACAGCAGGTCTAGCAGGGCAGCTCCTCTTGTAGGCTCTCTCGCCAGCTGCATCAGGAAATTATCCTCCATACACTCCAGAAACCTCCTAGACTGCTTCACCTAAATTAATTTTACATGGGGCCCTGAGCAGCAGCAGGCTTCTGAACAGATTAAACAGGAGATAGCCCGTGCCGTGGCCCTGGGGCCAGTACGGATGGAACAGGATGCGAAGAACATCCTCTACACTGC
>NC_015042.2:118142-133203 GCF_000146605.3 Meleagris gallopavo | reverse complement strand
CTGGTAGATAGGGATGGGGAACAGAATAGGTCCTGCACAATCCACGATGAGATGGTTTTGGACCTGCTCCAAAAGCTGGATGCTCACAAGTCCATGGGGCCAGATGGATTGCACCCTATGGTGCTGAGGGAGTTGGTGGATGTGGTTGCCAAGCCACTCCATCATTCTTCGGCAGTCCTGGCTAACCAGAGGTGTCCTGGCATACTGGAGACTGGCAAATGTGACGCCCATCTTCAAAAAGGGCCGGAAAGATAATCCTGGTAGCTACAGGCCTATCAGTCTCACCTCGGTGCCCGGGAAGGTTAAGGAACGAATAATCTCGGGAACCATCATGGACCAATTAAAGGTCAACCAGGGGATCAGGCCCAGTCAGCATGGGTTTATGAATGGTAGATCCTGTCTGACAAACCTGATTTCATTCTACGACAAGGTGACCCGCTTAGTGGATGAAGGTAAGGTTGTCGATGTGGTCTACCTGGACTTCAGTAAAACCTTTGACACTGTCCCCCATAACATTCTCATGGAGAAGCTGGCTGCCCATGGTCTGAATGGGTGTACGCTCCGCTGGGTGAAGCACTGGCTGGATGGCCGGGCCCAAAGAGTTGTGGTCAATGGAGTTAAATCCAGTTGGCAGCCGGTCAAGAGCGGTGTCCCCCAAGGCTCGGTACTGGGGCCGCTTCTATTTAACATCTTCATTGATTATCTTGATGAGGGGATTGAGTGCACCCTCAGTAAATTTGCAGACGACACCAAGCTGGGAGGGAATGTTGATCTGCCAGAGGGGAGAAGGGCACTACAGAGGGACCTGGATAGACTGGATCAGTGGACCAAGGTAATCTGTATGAATTTCAATAGGGCCAAGTGTCGGGTCCTGCATTTTGGTCACAACAAACCCAGGCAACCCTACAGGCTTGGGGAGGTGTGGCTGGAAAGCTGCCTGATGGAAAGGGACCTTGGTATACTGATGGACAGTCAGCTGAATATGAGCCAGCAGTGTGCCCAGGTGGCAAAGAGGGCCAATGGCATCCTGGCTTGGATCGGGAATGGTGTGGTGAGCAGGAATAGGGAAACCATCCTGCCCCTGTACTCAGCATTGGTGAGGCCTCACCTCGAGTACTGTGTTCAGTTTTGCTCACCTCAGTACAGAAAAGACATTGAGGTGCTGGAGCAGGTCCAAAGAAGGGCAACAAGGCTGGTGAAGGGCTCGGAGAATATGCCCTATGAGGTGAGACTGAAGGAACTGGGGCTGTTTAGTCTGGGGAAAAGGAGGCTGAGGGGAGACCTTATTGCTCTCTTCCAATATCTGAAAGGTGCTTATAGCGAGAGCGGGGTTGGTCTCTTCTCACTGGTGACAGGTGACAGGACGAGGGGAAATGGCCTCAAGTTGCGCCAAGGTAAGTTAGGTTGGACGTTAGGAAACACTTCTTTACAGAAAGGGTGGTTAAACATTGGAATAGGCTCCCCAGGGAGGTGGTTGAGTCACCGTCCCTGGATGTGTTTAAGAGCCGTTTGGATGTGGTGCTCGGAGATATGATTTAGCAGAGGGTTGTTAGAGTTAGGGTACTATGGTTAGGCTGCGGTTGGACTTGATGATCCTTGAGGTCCCTTCCAACCTGAGTAATTCTATGATTCTATGATTCTAATTAATTAACTACAGATTTACGCTTATGCAGCAAAAATTTATGTTTGTCCAGTGTTTCCATGTTTAATGAAGCGTCGAGAAGATTGTGAACCTAAAGTACTCAGCCAATGAGCAACTAGGGGAGAAAGAGATAAGCATCGGGGAATAGGGAATAAAAGATGTAACGCTGTTTTTCTGGGTGCTCTCCTGCTTGCAGGAGGCCTGCCATTGCAATTGTGAATAAAATCTGCTTTATCAGAGATACCGTCCTAGAAAATTATTTGGATATTTCCAACAGTATCTGGATTTATAATATTCTCAGGAAGCCTTCCCCAAAACCAGAGAATACTGAGTGGCAGGGAGTGTAGAGAGGCTTGGAAGAGACATTAGAGAGATGGACATCTTCGGTGTCATGGAACTTAACACCTGAACACCTGAAAGACCCTGGGAGCCTAAACAAATATTTGAGACAGGGATGTTGTGGCTCAGGCAGATCTGAGGAGGCCCAGATCATTTGAGGCCTGGCTAATGCTTATTGGGCCTTATTAATACTATCGCAGAGAGAGAGAGTTTCTGAAATTGAAAGAGAGTCTCCGTGCTGAAAGAGACTGTCTCAGAGCTGATAGGGAGAATCTCCAGGTCCAGAAACAGAGTCACCAGGCTGAAAGAGAGTTTCCAGGAGAGTCTCCGAGCTGAAAGGGAGAGTCTCAGGGAGACAGTACATAATGAGCGAAAGAGTCTCCAAACCAAAAAGGAGAGAGTTTCCAGGAGAGAGTCAGAGCCAAGAAGGAGAATCTCCAGGTCCACAAAGAGAGTCTCTTAGGCGAGAAACAGTCTCCAAATCCAAAGAGAGAGTCTCCAAGTCAAGACGGAGAACCTCCTGGTTGAGAAAGAGCCTCCTAGTCAGAAGAGAAAATCTCAAAACCTGGCAAGTGTCTCCAAGCTGAGATAGAAAGTCTCCAAGCCAAAGGGGAAGATCATGGAGCTGAGAGAAAGAATCTCCAATCTAGATGAGACACCTTCAAATCCGAGCAAGACTCCCTACAATCCAAACTCGACAGCCTTCAAAAAGAACGAGACACCCTCCAATCTGAACAGGACACTCTCCAAACTGAGTGAGACACCCTTCAATCCAAATTAAACAGTCTCCAAACCAAAAGAGTTCAATTTCAGTCTCAGAGTCATTCTCCAAGCTGAACAAGACTTCCTCAAAACCAACTGAGACAGACTCTGAGCCAAGCTGGAGAGACCATCAAAACTGACCAACCTGATCAACCACAAGAGGCACCAGAATTGATGTCAGTTGCCCCTGTAAGAGGATGGAAAGTGAAACGAAAGCCGACTCAGTTATCTGATGGGGACCAGGATTCCCAAAACAGTCTACTGGAGGGGCTGATCAAATTGGTTCCCACCCAACCTGCATCATCCAACATCACAGCAATCAAAAGAAGACATCCTCCTGCTCGAGCAAGTGACAACAGCAAGACTATGTCGTGTTTTGTCTTGTGGTGTTACCTACGTGACCATAGAGAAGACATGAAGAAGTGGCATAAAAAACCCACTCCTGCACTTCAAGCACGGGTAAAAGAATTACAAGACACATCAACCACCAAGGTGAACTTCTCCAAAAAGGTGATTGCTCCAGTTGCTTCGGGACACAGCAATAGCTGTAAGAACATCAGGGGTAACAAATAGAGGGGCCTTGCCGCCAGCCAGGGGGGAAAGGTACAATAGAGTGTATTGGAATGTATGGATTAGATGGCCTGGCACATCAGAACCACAGAAATATAAGGCACTGGTGGACACTGGTGCACAGTGCACTTTAATGCCCTCAAGACACCAAGGGACAAAATCAATTCATATTCATGGTATGCCTGGGGGTTCCCAAGAGCTGACTATGTTGGAGGCTGAAATATGCCTCAATGGTAAAGTCTGGCAAAAGCATCCTATTGTGACTGGCCCAGGGGCACCCTGTATACTTGGTATTGATTACCTCAGAAGGGGATATTTTAAGGATCCCAAGGGGTATCGATGGGCCTTTGGAATAGCTGCTGTAGACAGACAGCATTAAGCAGCTGTCTGTTCTGCCTGGCCTATTGGAAGATCCATCTTTTGTGACGTTGCTACGAGTAAAACAACAACAGGTACCAATTGCTACAAAAACGGTGCACAGACGGAAGTATCGCACCAACAGGGATTGCTTGCTCCCCATTCATAAGTTGATTTGTCAACTAGAGAGTCAGGGAGTGATCAGCAAAACTCACTCACCTTTTAACAGCCCCATATGGCCGGTGCATAAAGCCAGGTGGCCTTAGATGTTGCTGAACAGGACAGGTGGCCAATGCTTTATCTTTACACTGACTCATGGATGGTGGCAAATGCCTAATGGGGGTGGTTACAGCAGTGGGAACAAAACAACTGGCAGCCTATTTGGGCTGCTGAACTGTGGAAAGACATTGCTTCCCGAATAAAGAATATGGTCATAAAGGTGTGCCTTGTAGATGCTCATGTGCCCAGGAGTCAGGCTACTGAAGAATAACAAAATAACCATCAGGAAGATCGAGCTGCCAAAACTGAGGTGGCTCAAATAGACTTGGACTGGCAACAAAAGGGTGAGTTATTTTTATCTCAGTGGGCCCATGAAACCTCGGGCCACCAAGGAAGAGATGCAACATATAAGTGGGCTAGAGACCGAGGGGTGGACTTAACTATGGACGCTATTGCACAGGTTATTCATGACTGTGAAACATGTGCCATAATCAAACAAGCCAAGAGAATGAAACCACTCTGGGGGGAAGGGCGATGGCTAAAGTATAAATATGGGGAGGCATGGCAGGTTGATTATATCACCTTGCCACGATCTTGCAGTGGTAAGTGTTACGTGCTTACCATGATGGAGGCAAACACTGGGTGGCTTGAAACATATGCAGTACCCCATGCTACTGCCCAAAACACCATAGTGGGTCTGGAGAAACAAGTCCTGTGGAGACATGGCACTCCAGAAAGAATTGAGTCAGATAATGAGACTCATTTCAAAAATTCTCTTGCAAATACTTGGGCCAAAGATCATGGCATTGAGTGGATTTATCATATTCCCTATCATGCACCAGCTTCTGTTAAAATCTAACAACACAATGGGTTGTTAAAAACTATGTTGAAAGCAATGGGAGGCGGATCATTTAAGTACTGGGAGAAGCATTTGGCAGAAGCCACCTGGTTGGTCAATACCAGAGGATCTATCAATTGTGATGGTCTTGCCCAATCCAGCTCCCTAAATACTGCAGAGAGTGATCAGGTGCCTGTAGTATATATAAAGAGCATGTTGGGAAAAGTATGTTGGAAGGCTGCCAGTAGACTACTGTTGTCTTAATGAAGCCACACTCCCACTGAGTGCTGCTGTACCGGACATGCTAGAACTCCAGTATGGAGTCAAAATCAGCCATGTGCTATACCTCTATGTTAGAGTCCTTTGATGTTATTGATATTGCATCTGGGAATGATAAGGTTGAATCTCCATGTTTAAGGATCAGAGGAAGGCCTACAAGGCAGACATCCTGGTGGGGGGCTGTTATAGACTGCGTAACCAGGAGGAAGAGGCAGATGAAGCTTTTATGAGCAGCTGGCAGAAGTTGCGCGATCGCCAGCCCTTGTCCTCTTGGGAGACTTCAACCTCCTTGATGTATGCTGGGAATACAACACAGCACAGAAGAAACAGTCTAGGAGGCTTCTAGAGTGTATGGAAGTTAACTTCCTTCTGCAGCTGGTGAGAGAGCCAACCGGGGGATGCACCCCACTAGACTGCTACTGATGCCACACACCACCCACTACCTCACTGTGCTAACATTGACTGTTTGGTCTCCATAAAGGTTCAGCATATATCAATCATAGAATCATAGGATCATAGAATCAGTCAGGTTGGAAAAGACCTTCAAGATCAATGAGTCCAACCACAACCTAACCATACTACCCTAACACTAACAGCCCTTCGCTAAATCATGTCCCTGAGCACCACATCCAAATGGTTTTTAAACGCATTCAGGGATGGTGACTCAACCCCCTCCCTGGGGAGCCTATTCCAGTGCTTAACCACCCTTTCTGTAAAAAAGTTTTTCCTGATATCCATCCTAAACCTCCCCTGGCGCAGCTTGAGGCCATGTCCCCTCATCCTATCACCTGTCACCAGTGAGAAGAGACCAGCCCTGCTCTTGCTGTAAGCACCTTTCAAGTATTGGAAGAGAGCAATAAGGTCTCCCCTCAGCCTCCTCTTCCCTAGACTAAACAGCTCCAGTTCCTTCAGTCAACTTGGGCCAAACTGGCCCGTAACTTTTGACTGTTGATCTCCTCAAATAGATACCTCTTCACATATTTGAAGGATCTCAGAACGAAGATTACAAAATATAACCATTTTTTTCCTTAGAAAATGGTAAACTTAAAAATTACTTTCCCTCCGTGATGTCTCAAAACTTTATGGTGGACATGAACCAATATTCAGTGCCTGATGCTGGCAACCAGAAATTATTAAAATGATCATGCTTTAAAAAACAACCACGGAGCAAGCATTAACATTTGTAGGCCGCTCCAAAATAATGCCTCCTATTTATTTCCATGGAAACTACAACAGATACAAAGAGCAAAATAACACTATGTGACAGAGCCAATTCTCAGCTACAAAACACTATTTTTCAGCACAGTCACCACCATCATCTATGCATTTTCACCAGCAATGAACAGGAGCCTGCTTGCCACACTCATAAAAATCTGCACCAGCAGAGGTGACCCACTGTTTCACAGTTGCCCTAACAGCATCAGTGCTGAAGCACACCACCCACCACCTCACTTTGCTAATATGCACTGTTTGGTCTCCATAAACATTCACCAAGCATTGATGAATGTCAATAGGTACAATTTTTTTCACGTGGAGGTATTCAATTACACATCTTTGCTTCATACACACTTCCATGTCAGATGTCATTTTGTCAGATTATTCCTCTGCTGCCATCTGTCACACAACAACAAAATGTAATGGAATGTTGGCAGGAAGGTTCAACTGCCATACTACCAACATCCACCTCTGATGTCATGGATCAACATAATAAAATAGGAGGCATTACTTTCAGAGCAGCTTTTGTAGTTTCTTTTTATATTACTGCCACATAATAACCAGTTCCCAAACAAGAGGCAGTACAACTGAGAAGCATGAATTGTTAGTTGAGACAGCATGATATTAACCTAAGTATGACATTTCATTTGCGCTGTGACTAAATTTGCTTTGCATTTATTTCTTGTTATCTAGATAGCTAACAAGGTTGGTTTTGGTTTGTTGTTGCTTTTTCTGTTTGTTTTTTACTGTTAAAAACACATTAGATTTCCTGTTTTGTGAAGATGAATATGACACTGCAGAACACTACATGTTGGCTAACATTCAAGAGGTTCCCAGAACACATCTCATTTATGCTGAATGAGAATAAAATTATGTATACAACTTACCAATGGAAAGATAATCCTAGTTACAATTTTGGGTAAAATTATATTTCTATTTAGAATAATTTAACACATACTGAAAGTTTATTCCAGCAGAATGTCGGATAAATACGTATCCTGTTTCTCCTTGTTATTTTTCTTAAAAAAAAGAACCACCTAGATTAGCTACAACTTTGACATTCAAGTCTGTCCTTGGAGGTACTGTGGCAGACTCAAAACAACCTTGTCAGATGACTAATAAGTCTGCATGCTACTGTAAGTTGTCATAACAGCTTTAGACAAGCTTTGCTGTTCTGATGACATTGTTTTCCCCACATTTTTATTCTTTAACCTGTAAAGTAATTTTTAAGTATCATCACAGTTTAAAACAATTAAACTCAAGCAAGGAGCTAAACAGTACATGAATAGAAAGTCACAAATATTCAATTTATAATACGATTGTTTTCTATGCTGTACTGACTTCTAAAATGACAAATAAATAAATTAACAGTGTTTTAAAAGAAAACATTTCATTCTCACCTAAAATGATTGACATTTGTTTTACTGAGGAATGAAAGCACAAATGAACCTGGTCTCCGATCACTCTCTCGGATAAGGTAAGTTCCAGATTTCCCCGCTTGCCAAAGACGCTCTTCAGCAATTGCTCTGTCGAGTTTTCCATGATACCATCTAAAAAAAAAATAAAAAAGGTAACAATGTAACAATGGTTGTCCTTAGAACTTAATGATTCTATTCATCCTCACAAAATAGACATGAAAATAATGAAAGCTACCATTTTAAATTGATGAAATTCCAAGCCTTTCTTTCAAATAAAGTTATCAAGTTATCAGGTGTAACCTCTGTTGTATTACTCATTTTCAATATACATAATACTATTTATTTAAAATAGTTCACAGGTTTTCACATAAGCTACTTCCCTAAATAACTCACACTAGAAAACAGCACTCTAAAGCATCCACGGAGGACAAAAGCTTTATGACAAGCTTTTTCTTCCCTCCTCAATTTGTTCATTTTCAATAAAGGAGCAGAACCAGAACCAACTGATCTGACTCAGGCTGCTGTATCTTTAGCCTCATCCAATTCAGGCTGGATAAACAAATTGTGAAGGGAGATACAATAACCTGTTTCTCATTGACAAATACAGAGATCACAGAAGCAAAGTCTGCACTTAAGCTAAATGAGAGCAGTTACTACTAGACCATAGTTCAGCCAAAAAACAGTCTTCCCCAAACTCAATGCAGCCTATTAAAAGCACGGACAGAAGATTATGTTGGGCTTAAGTGGCAAGGTTGTGGTAGCCGGGGGGAAGCTGCAGAAGTGACTTCTGTGAAAAGAAGCTGCCCCATGTTAGATAAGAACCAGTTCCAGCCAGCTCCAAAAGGGATTTGCCACTGGCCAAACCTAAGCCAGAGACATTGGTTGTGCCTCTGTGAGAGTATATTTAAGAAAGGAGAATAAAGAAGAACAACAAAAAAAAAAAAACTGCTGTGCAACAGCAGCTAGGATAAAGGAGTGAGAAAATGCAGAAAGAACGAACCCTGCAGACACCAAGGTGAGTGAAGGAGGTGCTCCAGGTGCCTGAACAGAAGTTCCCCTGCAGCCTGTGGTGGAGCAGACTATCCCCCTGTAACCCATAGTGTACCACAACGGAGCAAATACACAAGCTTCAGCCCATGGAAGAGACCATGCTGGAGCAGACTCTGGACTGGACCTGTAGTCCGTGAAGAGGAGCTCACAATAGAACAGGTGATGTGGCAGGAGGTGCTACCTATGTGAAACCCACACTGGAGCAGTCCCTTTCTGAAGGACTTGCACACCACAGTAGACCCATATTGGAGCAGTTCTTAAAGAACTGCAGTTTGTAGGAAGTCCACATAGGATCAGTTCATGAAGGACTGTATCCTGTAGGAGAGACCCCATGCTGGAGCAGGGGAAGGGAGTGAGGATGAAGGAGTGGCAGAGACAGTATTATGGACTGACTACAACCCCCATTCCCTGAGAGAGTCAGGTGTACACCAAACATGTGGCGTACATTCACAAAGACTGCACCAGAATGGTACGCCAGTACACTTGCAGCAATGTACGGCAGAGAGGAAAGAAGACCCCTTATAAATGAATTGGTTAATAAACTTCAAGACTTTGAGTTACATTTAAGCCCTCTACGAGCTTGTGTTTCAGCCATTACAAAAGTAGCTGAAAAGCTGGACAGGATGGAGAGCAATCAAGAAGATATAATAGGCAAACTATCAAACGTGCCTGATGCTGATAAATCCATGGAGGTAACGGATACATCCAATGGGGACCAGAATTCCCAGAACAGCCTACTGGACTGGCTAACCAACTTGGTTTCCTCCCAGCCAGTGTCATCCAGTGTCTCAGCTATCAAAAGAAGACGTTCTCCTGCTCGAGCAAGTGACAACAGTAAGACCACATCACGTTTTGCCTTGTGGCATTACCTACGTGACCATGGAGAAGATATGAAGGAGTGGCATAAACAACCTACTCCTGTACTTCAAGCACGGGTAAGAGAGTTACAAGACAAATCAACCACCAAGGTGAACTTCTCCAAAAAGGTGACTGCTCCAGTTGCTGCAGACAATGAAGGTAACAAATAGAGGGGCCCTGCCCCCAGCCGGGGGGGGAAAGGGATAATAGAGTTTATTGGACTGTGTGGATTAGATGGCCTGGCACATCAGAATCACGGGAATATAAGGCCCTGGTGGATACTGGCGCACAGTGCACTCTAATGCCCTCAAGTCACCAAGGGACAAAATCAATTTATGTTCATGGGGTGACTGGGGGTTCTCAAGAGCTGACTATGTTGGAGGCCGAAATCAGCCTCACTGGTAAAGACTGGCAAAAGCACCCTATTGTGACTGGCCCAGGGGCTCTATGTATACTTGGTATTGATTACCTCAGAAGGGGATATTTTAAGGATCCCAAGGAGTATCGATGGGCCTTTGGAGTAGCTGCTGTAGACACAGAAGGTGTTAAGCAGTTGTCTGTTTTGCCTGGCCTATCAGAAGATCCGTGTGTTCTGGAGTTGCTACGAGTGAAAGAGCAACAGGTACCAATTGCTATAAAAATGGTGCACAGATGGCAGTACTGCACCAACAGGGTGTCAAATGCTCTATGGGGATGGTTACAGCAGTGGGAACAAAATAACTGGCAAAGAAGGGGTAAACCTATTTGGGCTGCTGAGCTATGGAAAGATATTGCTGACCTGTATGGGGCTGCTGAATCATGGCCTGAACCTCTGATTAATCACCTGAGGCGAGCAATGAGTCAGCCACGGGAGCACAGGTGAAGGCAATCCACCTGTGCTGCAGGAAGGGGTGGGGGAGCCTGGCTCCACCTTTCCTAGACCCATTTAAGAGCTGACTGCCAGTGGGGAAATATCTTTCTGGAGATCTCCTCCACCAGTGCCTATTTTGTGAGCTCAGGACAGGGTGAGTGACTTTCTTTTCTTACTCCGTTATAACAATTACATCAGCTAAGCTCCTGGATATACCATACTATTTGTATATCCATTGATAATACATAAACCATCTGTATATCCATTGATTATAGAATTGGCGAGCCAGGCAGGCCAAATCTACTTTACATCATGTCTTTCTTGTAGAATTTCTATAAATGGGTCAAGGAGTGAACACCATTCCCCTAGGTAAAATGATCCCTGGGCAGATCCCAGGGTTTCTGGGATCTCCTTATTACCAATTAGTGACCGTAATTGAGAAATGGAGTCCCCTGCATATTATGGGGAATATTTCCCCAGTACACATGACAGAATACTTTCAAGGACTAGACAAACATTCTAACCACAAAAGAAAGGCAGTTAGCTGCATCCACAGTGGCATGGCCACTGTTAAATGCCTTAAATCAAGCTGAGACAAGATCAGGTACCTTAGAAAGTGAAAATCCCCTATTAAAAGCTCGTATTTACAAACTGGAACAAGAACTTAATGTATTAACAGGAAAAAAGCCAATTTTAGAGTCTCTAGGTCAGGTCCGTAGTATTTCAATAGATGATAGTCATACCTCTGAAGTAGTGGATCTGGTTCAAGAGGAAAGCAGGAGTTCCTAGTCAGATCTAGAGGTTCCACTTAAGGTGGATCCCCTGGAACTCCATCCTATTATAACTCAAAAAACTAAAAAAGTACAAGATAGACCAGCAGGGGTGCCCCCTGACCAATGGCCCCCTGCTGAAACGTATTTGCACGTAACAGCTAGGCCATATAATCCAACAGGGGCAGGCCTCATTGAATGTTATAATGGTATCTTAAGGCTGCCCTGAAGACAGACTCCCAGTCCCTGCAGGGGTGGACGAAAAGACTGTGTGAAACCTTGCGGGACCTGAATGAAAGACCCTGAGACGGCAGACCCAGCTCCCTGAGAATGTTGCAGGCAACATGGGCCACCCCGCTTAGGATCCAAATTACTGGCACTGATCATCAAGTAAGACCTCAGATTGGTAATGAAAATAATCTTCTGCTCCCTGCCCCTGAGAATTTAGATCCTGTCACCCATAGAATAAAATGGCCTTGGAAGATGCAGGTAGGATCCAAGTGGTGTGGCCTACTTGCATCTTGGGGGAGATTGTTGGAGGCGGGAGGCTCAGTAGTCCCTCCAGGAATAGGTACATGGCCTACTGATGTTGTGGTCAACACTCAGATCTTCATTGCTAAAGGGACACCCATCATGTCCCTATGGCAGATCAGGACACCTCCTTTGGTGCCTGATATTATTATGCAGCTGCAAACATCTGGCCAGAAAGTGTGGTACAGGCGGCCAGGACGTGCCCCTGTACAAGCTGAAGTGTTGACCCAGGATAGAAATATGGCCTGTATCTTGCCCTGGAGGGTAGACCTTCCTCTCTTGGTACCTCTGAAACATCTGTATTTCTCCCCATGAGTCTTTGAGCCTTCAGGATCACCGGAAGGAACAAAATGCCATCAAAGCGTTCCAGTGTTACTGCCAGATCATCTGTAACACCCAGTGATGGTCTACATGGGACTGATGGAACATAAGATAGACGTGCACCTCATGACTGCATGTCTCCAGTAAACATCATCGAGCACTGGCCCATAAAAGGATATCCGTGTTCACTGATCGTCACTCATCTTGAATTTTACCAACATGTGTCGCGATGAAATTGTATAAGCGTCACAGTATATTGGATTTCTGTATTAGGGAAAGCTCGCCCTTTTAGTCAACCTAATAATTGGTTCATGCTGTGAAGGGGTGGAGTGTATGGGGCTGCTGAATCATGGCCTGAACCTCTGATTAATCACCTGAGGCGAGCAATGAGTCAGCCACGGGAGCACAGGTGAAGGCAATCCACCTGTGCTGCAGGAAGGGGTGGGGGAGCCTGGCTCCACCTTTCCTAGACCCATTTAAGAGCTGACTGCCAGTGGGGAAATATCTTTCTGGAGATCCCCTTCACCAGAGTCTATTTTGCGAGCCCAGGGTAGGGTGAGTGACTTTCTTTCCTTACTTCAATGTAACAATTGCATCAGCCAAGCTCCTGGGTATACCGTACCATCTGTATATCCATTGATTATACATGACCAAATAAAGAATATGGTTGTAAAGGTGTGCCATGTAGATGCTCGTGTGCCCAAGAGTCGGGCTGCTGAAGAACAGCAAAATAACCATCAGGTAGACTGAGCTGCCAAAATTGAGGTGGCTCAAATAGACCTGGACTGGCAGAACAAGGGTGAATTATTTCTAGCTCAGTGGGCCCACGAGACCTTGGGCCATCAAGGAAAAGATGCAACCTATAAGTGGGCTAGAGACCGAGGGGTGGACTTAACTATGGATGCTATTGCACAGGTTATTCATGCCTGGGACACACATGCCACAATTAAACAAGCCAAGAGGATGAAACCTCTCTGGGGCAAGGGCTGTGGCAAAAGTATAAATAGGGGGAGGCATGGCAGGTTGATTATATCACCTTGCCACAATCTTGCAGTGGTAAGTGTTACGTGCTTACCATGGTAGAGGCAACCACTGGGTGGCTTGAAACATATGCAGTACCCCATGCTACTGCCCAAAACACCATAGTGGGTCTCACGAAACAAGTCCTATGGCAACGTGGCACCCCAGAAAGAATTGAGTCAGATAATGGGATTCATTTCAAAAGTTCTCTTGTAAATACTTGGGCTAAAGATCATGGCATTGAATGGATTTATCATATCCCCTGTCATGCACCACCTTCTGGTAAAATTGAACGCTAGAATGGGTTGTTAAAAACCATGTTGAAAGCAATGGGTGGCGGAACATTTAAGCATTGGGAGAAGCATTTGGCAGAAGCCACCTGGTTGGTCAATATTAGAAGATCGATCAATCATGATGGTCCTGCTAGCTCCCTACATACTGTAGAGGGAGATAAGGTCCCTGTAGTACATGTAAAGAACATGTTGGAAAAAGTAGTTTGGGTCTTTCCAGCTTCTGGGAAGGGCAAACCTCTTCATGGAATTGTTTTTGCCCAGGGACCTGGGTCCACTTCGTGGGTGATGCAGAAAAATGGGGATGTTCAATGTATACCACAAGGAAACTTGATGCTGGGGGAGTGCAGTCAGTAATTCCATGTGTTTATACATAGGTTTGTATGTGTGTGTGTTTATATTTTGTTTGTATATATTAAGCATGATGTAGTGATGTGGAATAAGGGGTGGAATGTCACAGTTTTATGATTTTTGATTATCAGTATTCCACATCATAACATCATGTAGTGCACTGGGAGATAGGTACCAATTCCAGGTACCTATCCCTATACATTACCGAAGTCATGGGATCTGGCCTGCGAGGGGACACTGCTGGCTCATGTCCAGCTGCTGCCATCCACCAGTACCCTCACGTCCTTTTTGGTGGGGCTGCGCTCTATCTAGTCACGGAACCGGACCACCATTTCGGAAAAGTAATATTTCCTAATGTCCAGCCTGAATCTCCTCTGGTGCAACTTGAGGCTATTCCCCCTAGTCCTATTACTAGTTACATGAGAGAAGAGGCTGACCCCCACCTCACCACAACCTCCCTTCAGGTTATTGTAGAGAGTCATAAGATCTCCTCTGAGCCTCCTCTTCTCCAGACTAAACCCCTTCAAAGACAATCTGATGCCTGAGAAAAAGAAATGGACTGATATGGAAAAAGGCATCCGTTAATTGATAGAATACGCTGTGGTGGAAATGTTACATGACCGTGCATTCGATCCTGAAAATCCAGACCAAGAGCATGATTCTGAGAGAGTCAGGTGTACACCAAATATGTGGCGTATATTCACAAAGACTGTACCAGAAAGGTAAGAAAGTACATTAGCAGCAATGTACGGCAGAGGGGAAAGAAGATCCCTTATAAATGAACTGATTAATGGACTCCATTACTTTGAGTTACATTTAACCCCTCTACGAGCTTGTTTTTCAGCCATTGCTGAAAGTAGCTAAAAGACTGGACAGAAGGGACAGCAATCAAGAAGATATAATAGACGAACTGTCTAGCGTGCTTTATGCTGATGGATCCATGGTGGAATCAGATACATCTGATGGGGACCAGGATTCCCAAAACAGTCTACTGGAGGGGCTGATCAAATTGGTTCCCACCCAACCTGCATCATCCAACATCACAGCAATCAAAAGAAGACATCCTCCTGCTCGAGCAAGTGACAACAGCAAGACTATGTCGTGTTTTGTCTTGTGGTGTTACCTACGTGACCATAGAGAAGACATGAAGAAGTGGCATAAAAAACCCACTCCTGCACTTCAAGCACGGGTAAAAGAATTACAAGACACATCAACCACCAAGGTGAACTTCTCCAAAAAAGGTGATTGCTCCAGTTGCTTCGGGACACAGCAATAGCTGTAAGAACATCAGGGGTAACAAATAGAGGGGCCTTGCCGCCAGCCAGGGGGGAAAGGTACAATAGAGTGTATTGGAATGTATGGATTAGATGGCCTGGCACAT
>NC_015042.2:116176-118042 GCF_000146605.3 Meleagris gallopavo | reverse complement strand
TGAAACATATGCAGTACCCCATGCTACCGCCCAAAACACCATATTAGGACTGGAGAAACGAATCCTGTGTAGACATGGCACCCCAGAAAGAATTGAGTCAGATAATGGGAATCATTTCAAAAATTCTCTTGCAAATACTTGGGCCAAAGATCATGGCACTGAGTGGATTTACCATATCCCCTATCATGCACCAGCTTCTGGTAAAATTGAATGATACAATGGGTTGTTAAAAACTATGTTGAAAGTGTTGTGTGTGAGAACATTTAAGCATTGGGAGAAGCATTTGGCAGAAGCCTCCTGGTTGGTACAGACTAGTGGGTCGGTCAATCGAGATGGCCCTACCCAATCCAGCTCCCTACATACTGTAGAGGGAGATAAGGTCCCTGTAGTACATGTAAAAAGCATGTTAGGAAATGTTGTTTGGTTCCTTCGAGCTTTTGGAAAGGGCAAACCTCTCCATGGAATTTTTTTTGCCCAGGGACCTGGGTCCACTTGGTGGGTGATGCAAAAAAATGGGGATGTTCAGTGTGTACCTCAAGGGACTTTGATGTTGGGGGAATGCAGTCAGTTTATTCCATACATATATATATGTGTGTCTCTGTATAATGTATTTAAATTACTGTTTGTTTATCGATATTTATTAAGTATGTTGTAGTGATGTGGAATAAGGGGTGGAATGTTGTGGTTTTATGATTTTTGTTATTGGTATTCCACATCATAACATCAGACCTAGACAGGCTTGAGCAGTGGGCCGAGGAGTACCTCATGAGGTTCTACAAAGCCAAGTGCAAGATCTTGCACCTGAGTCAAGGAAACTTCTATTAACGATACAAAGGGGGAGGATAAAAGGATTGAGCACAGTCCTGCCAAAAAGACATGGGGGTACTGGTAGATGGCAGCTGGACATGAGCCAGCAATGTGCCCTCACAGCTCAGAAAGCTAACCGTATCCTGGGCTTCATCCAAATCAGCGTGGCCAGCAGGGTGAGGGGGGAATCTGCCCCTCTGCTCTGAGCTGTGAGACCTCACCTGGAGTGCTGTGTCCAGATGGGGATTGCTCAGTGCAGGATAGACATGGAGCTTTTGGAGCACGTCCAGAGGAGGGCCACAAAATGACCAGAACCTGGTTGGTCAACACTCGAGGATCTACCAATCACAATGGTCCTGCCAGCTCCCCACATACTATTAAGGGGGATAAGGTCCCTGTAGTACATGTAAAGAACATGTTGGGAAAAGCAGTTTGGGTCTTTCCAGCTTCTGGGAAGGGCAAACCTCTTTGTGGAACCGTTTTTGCCCAGGGACCTGGGTCCACTTGGTGGGTGATGCAGAAAAACGGGGATGTTCAATGTGTACCACAAGGGACTTCGATGTTGGGGGAGTGCAGGCAGTAATTCCATGTGCATATATAGAGGTTTGTGTGTGTGTGTGTTTAATGCTTGTTAATTATGGTTTGTTTGTGTATATTAAGCATGATGTAGTAATGTAGAATAAGGGGTGGAATGGTTTTATGATTTTTGGTTATCGGTATTCCACATCATAACATCATGTAGTGCACTGGGAGTTCTGGGCACCTGTCTGGAAGGGAAGAAGAACTACATACCCCAGGGGGCTTTGCGGTCAGAGAGGAGATATAATCCCTGGCAAGGTCACCTGATGCGCTCTTCTTCGTCTCCCTGCTGCTCAACAGGACTGCACATCTCACCTCAGGGTTATGGTGTGGCCTATCCACCTTTCAGACACTCTCTCTCATTGTATTTGATTTATTAGCTTCAATTCTAATTATATTGTATTATTGTGTGTTATCTTGCATTCCAATACTATATTTAGTAAATTAGTTTGTTTCTCCTCAGATCGTTGCCACTGTTTT
>NC_015042.2:110135-116076 GCF_000146605.3 Meleagris gallopavo | reverse complement strand
TGGAGCCAGGCTCCACCCCTTCCTGCAGCATAGGTGAATTGCCTTCACCTGTGCTCCTGTGGCTGACTCATTGCTCTTGCCTCAGGTGATCAATCAGAGGTTCCGGCCATGACTCAGCAGTTCCCATACAAGTACATAATAGTAATGTCTTGCTCACCTCCTACTCTTTCAGGACTTGTTATCCTCCAGGGCGTTGGTGACCACGATCTTATTGGGGGTCCCTCCCCTGGACTCAGGGGTAGCTCCCCTGGTTCCCAGAGCCAATCCTCTGGACCTAGGGGCGGTTCCACTGGGCCGTCTTTATCTACTTTCTCTTCCTTCTCTTTCTTCTGTTCTACGACTCAACGTTCGTTTCATTTCCCATCCTCTTACGGGGCAACTGACATTGATTCTGGTGCTTCCTGTGGTTGATCAGGTTGATCAGTTTCGATGCTCTCACTCTCCAGCTCAACTCAGAGTCTGTCTCATTCGGCTATGAGGGAATCTATTTCAGCTTCAAGCCTAAATGTGGGTTTATTCAGTTTTGAGACTGAATATTTTGAACTGGAAGGCATCTCGCTCAATTTGGTGGGTGTCCCATTTGGACTGGACGATGTCTTGCTTGGATCAGAGCTTGTCTTGCTCTTACTGGGGGGCATCCTGTTCAGATTGGAGCGTGTCCCGTTGAGATTGGAGACTGTCAAGTTTGGATTGCAGGGAGTCTCTCTTGGTTCGGAGGATGTCTTGCTCAGATTGGAGATTCTCCCTATCAACTTGGAGACACTCTCTTTCAGCATAGAGACTCCCTCTCTCTCAATTTGAGACTCTCTCCCTCTCTGGGATAGTACTGAACAAGGCCTGATAAGCATTAGCCAGGCCCCAAATCATTTGTGCCCCCTCAGATCTGCCTGAGCCACAATATCCCTGTCTCAAATATCTGCTTAGGTTCTCAGGATCTTGCAGGTCTTTCAGGAGCGAAGTTCCATGATGCTGAGGAAGTCCATCTCTTTAAAGTCACACCCAAGCCTCTCCACAGTCCCTGCCACTCAGTATTCTCTGGCTTTGGGGAAGGCTTCCTCAGACTATGATAAATACAGATACTGAGTGAAATGATGAGGAGTACATTCAGGGAGATTAACAACATGATCACATGAGCATTCAGAAAATGCATAAAAGATTCAAGGGGGAGATTGGGAGCCTGCTAAAAAAAAAATAAAAAATCACAAGTTCTGTAAAATTAACAGCTCCCTCTGCAAACAAGTTTAAAAGAAAGCGGAATCTTTTTTTTCTCTTTACAGAAGTAAGATAGCAGTGCTCAAAGTTCACAAATATCCCAGAATATTGGCAGTCCACCTGGACTTTCAAGGTCAAGTTTTCATTGAGCACCTGCAGAAGAGAGAAAACTCTCCTAATGAAGCTATCTGAGAACAGAGTGAGATTCGTTCTAAAAGCTAAAAAGCAGCTTTTGCCTGCATTTTCCACCAAGAATTTCAACCTTTTATGGGCTGGTTCGGCTCGGTTCCGTGACTAGCAGGGTGGAAGGACCCATGGGTCCATGCCTCTGGAAAGGGGAAAATAAAGGGAAAGAGAGATGGGTCCCAAAAATAACAGCGGCAATGATCTGAGGAGAAACAAACTAATTTATTAAATAAGATATCGGAATGCAAGATAACACAGTATAATATAATACAATGTAATTGCTAATAAATCAAGTATAATGAGAGAAAGCGTCCAAAAACTGAAGGCCTTACACTAATGCTGAGGCGAGATGTGTGGTCATGATGAGCAGCAGAGAGGAGAGCCTGATGAATGAAAAAGGGAAAAGGGCCATCAGGTGACCTTGCCAGGGGTTATATCTCCTCTCTGAATGCAAAGTCCTCTGGGGTATGTAGTTCTTCTCTTCTGGGACAGGTACCCAGAACTGGAGCATTAACTGTTTAACTCCCAGTGTACTATAGGATGTTATGATGTGGAATACCGATAGCCCAAAATCATAAAACCATTACAGGAATGAATCTTGCTTTAGTAAAGAAATTACTGCAACATGATGATCTGTACCAACTACTAGAACTCATCCAAGATAATGGACAAAGAAAAAAACAAAGAAAAAACCTCTGATGTATGTTCACCATGATTCAAAAGACATTCACTGTGTCCTAGAAAGGGTGAAGGATAGAGAACACCATTGGTAGGAAACACTTCTTATATGGTCAACAACAGCAGGAGGAGTGTCAGTGCTCAGTTCAGTTAGAGAGCTCTCGGTTATTATGACATCAGAAGATAGAGTATATTTTATTGCGTTCAACAAGGTACCCTGACAGCTACCATCACTGTGATGGACAGGACATGATGACCCTGATAATTGGGGTAGCTAGGCCTGAAGAGTTCTGAGGAAGAACAGGTATCCCCTCCACCAAACTGCAGCCGTGTAAATCAACAAGACGTTGCTGACAAACCTGCTGCCTCCCCACAGACCAACAAGACATTGCTGGATCCTTTGGTGGTGACTATCCCCACTCTGTAAACTGTTTGCTAGAATTTCTTTCTTTACTATCACTAACTTCCCCATCTTCCCCACGTTCCTTAGTAGCTTAGAACCTGTAATGCTGATTATGCGCTGATTCAAGACTTACTATTTGTTCACGTTGGGATGAATCATACAAGGGTGAAGAAATTGTCATTCTTGATAATAATCATATACATATATGTATGGAGAATAGCAAGACAATTAATTTTGATAAGATAATTATTGTCAATCATCAAGTCAGGTTAGTAAGATAGTTTTCCTATATTAAAAGAGTTTCATAGCCTGGTGCAAAAACACAAAAGGGTAAAAAGAAAAAGAGGAGAAATTGTGAGAGGTAGATTGTGTTTTTGCAGTGGAAATTTTCAGTATTTCTGTATGCAGCATATTTTAGTTAAGAACCTCTTCCTGTGCCCAGTAAAGAAAAGGATGGGAGGAAAAGTGTCTAGGGTGACAAGTGAAGCCCTGTGCAGAAAAGTACTCTATATGATGTTATTATGTGGAATACTGATCAAAAATCATAAAATCATGACAAAAAGCACGGCTTTGCAGCAACGATGATGACTTTATTGATCTAAGGACTAAAGTTTAACTTGTGGAGAGAGCTTTAAACTAGATATGAAGGGGAAAGGGAATAAAGCTAGGCCTGCTAGAGATGAGCCTAGGGGAACGATGATGGGATTGGGGGTGAGGCAAGGGGCTCAAGCTGAAGTGCATCTACACCAATGCATGCAGCATGGGCAACAAACAGGAGGAGCTGGAAACCATTGTGTGGCAGGCAAACTATGACTTAGTTGCCATTATGGAAATATGGTGGGATTGCTCCAATGACTGAAGTGCTGCAATGAATGGCTACAAGCTCTTCAGAAAGGACAGGCAAGGAAGGAGGGGTGGTGGCATGGCTCTTTAATATAAAGAGTGTTTTGATGTTATTGAGCTTGAAGCTGGGAATAAGGTTGAATTTATATGGGTAAGGATCAGAGGAAGGGCCCACAAGGCAGACATCCTGGTGGGGGTCTGTTATAGACTACCTAACCAGGAGGAAGAGACAGATGAAGTTTTTATGAGCAGCTGGCAGAAGTTGCGTGATCGCCAGCCCTTGTCCTCTTGGGAGACTTCAACCTCCTTGATGTATGCTGGGAATACAACACAGCACAGAAGAAACAGTCTAGGAGGTTTCTAGAGTGTATGGAAGTTAACTTCCTTCTGCAGCTGGTGAGAGAGCCAACCAGGGGAGGCACCCCACTAGACCTGCTGTTCACAAACAGAGAAAGTCTGGTGGGAGATGTGGAGGTCATGGGCTGTCTTGGACAGTGTGACCATGATGATTCTTGGTGGAGCCAGGAGAGGGGATAGCAAAACTACTACCTTGGACTTCCAGAGGGTGGACTTTGAATTGTTCAGGAGACTGGTAGGGAGGGTCCCTTGGGATTCAGTCTTGGAGCGTAAAGGGGTCCAGGAAGGCTGGTCGCTCTTCAAGAAGGAAGTTTCAAAGGCGCAGGAGCTGACTATCCCCCTCAGCCACAAAATGAGCAGGCAGGGAAGAAGACCGGCATGGATGAACAGGGAACTTTTTCTGAGGCTCCAGCAGAAAAAGAGAATCTACCTCCCGTGGAAGAAGGGACGGGAAACTCGAGGAAAGTACAAAGAAGTTGTTAGGATGTGCAGGGAGAGAATTAGAAAGGCAAAAGCCCAGCTTGAACTCAACATGGCAACTGGGGTAAAAGGGAACAAGAAGCTTGTTTACAAATATATTAACAGTAAGAGGAGAACCAAGGAGAATCTCCACCCTTTCCTGGATGCAGCTGGGAACGTGACCACTGAGGATAAGGAAAATGCTGAGGTTGTCAATGCCTTCTTTATGTCTATCTTTAAGTCAGACCATTTATCCTCAGGGTACTCCACTCTCTGACCTGGAAGTCTCGGATGGGGAGCAGACTAAACCCCCCACGATTCAGGAGGACGCAGTCAGAGACCTACTATTCCACCTGGACTGCCACAAGTCCATGGGCCAGATGAGATCCATGTGAGAGTGCTGAGGGAACTGGCGGAGGCAATAGCTAAGCCTCTTTCCATCATCTATCAGTGTTCCTGGTCAACTGGAGATGTCCCAGAAGACTGGAGACTTACCAGTGTGACTCTCATCTACAAGAAGGGTCGTAAGGAGGATCTGGGGAACTACAGGCCTGTCAGCCTGACCTCAGTACCAGGGAAAGTTATGGAGCAAATCATCTTGAGGGAGACCACACGGCATGTGCAGGACAACTGGGGGATCAGGCCTAGCCAGCGTGGGTTTGTGAAGGGAAGGTCCTGCTTGACTGACCCGATCTCCTTCTATGATCTAATGACCCACCTGGTGGATGAGGGAAAGGCTGTTGATGTGGTCTACCTTGACTTCTTTGCTGGGTAAGGAACTGGCTGGAGGGCTGGGCCCAGAGTGGTGGTGACTGGAGTTAAATCCAACTGGCAACCGGTCATGAGTGGTGTTCACCAGGGGTTGATGCTGAGGCCTGTTCTCTTCAATATCTTTATTGATGACCTGGATGAGAGCATTGAGTGCACCCTCAGTAAGTTTACAGATGACACCAAGTTGGCAGGAAGTGTCGATCTGCCTGGGGGAAGGAAGGCCCTACAGAGGGATATGGATAGGCTGGATAGATGGGATGAAGCCAATGGGATGAGGTTCAACAAGACCAAGTGCCGGGTCCTGCTCTTTGGCCACAACAACCCCAGGCAATGCTGCAGGCTTGGGGCAGAGTGGCTGGAAGACTGTGAAGAGGAAATGGACCTGGGGGTATTGATTGATGCTTTACTGAACATGAGCCAGCAGTGTGCCCAGGTGGCCAAGAAGGCCAATGGTATCCTGGCCTGTATCAGAAATAGCATTGCTAGCAGGAACAGGGAAGTAATTTTCCCTCTAAACTCAGCACTGGTGAGGCCGCACCTTGTGTACTGTGTTCAGTTTTGGGACCCTCGCTACAAGAAAGACGTTGAGGCCCTGGAGTGTGTTCAGAAAAGGGCAACAAAGCTGGTGAGGGGTCTGGAGCACAAGTCTTATGGGGAGCAGCTGAGGGAGCTGGGATTGTTTAGTCTGGAGAAGAGTGCGGGACAACTGGGGGATCAGGCCTAGCCAGCATGGGTTCACGAAGGGCAGGTCCTGCTTGACCAACCTGATCTCCTTCTATGATCTAGTGACCTGTCTGGTGGACAAGGGAAGGCTGTTGATGTAGTCTACCTAGACTTCAGCAAGGCCTTTGACTCTGTCTCCCACAGTATTCTCCTGCAGAAGCTGGCAGCCCATGGCTTGGATGGGTACGCTCTTGGCTGGGTAAGGAACTGGCTGGAGGGCTGGGCCCAGAGAGTGGTGTGATGGAGCTAAATCCAGCTGGTGACCCATCGTGTGTGGTGTTCCCAGGGATCGGTGCTAGGGCCTGTCCT
>NC_015042.2:103603-110035 GCF_000146605.3 Meleagris gallopavo | reverse complement strand
GATGTTGTGCCTCCTATCTTAACTCCTAATGCTTTCTCATGAGAATGCACCCTGTGCTGCCGCATTAGTTATGCTCGTACACAGCCTCATGTCCGCCCTGCTCTCGCAGCCATTCCCCAACATGCCATCTCTTATTTTTCTAACAAGCTCTACATTCCTGCTTCTATAAACTATTGTTAACTATCCCCCTCTACCCCCCTATTCTCAGTTACTGTGAAACCTTCTTGCCCTTTACTCTCACTTATGGGACCCCTTTTCACCTTTCACTCCCCAGATGCAGGACTTGGCACTATTGTTGTTGAACTGCATGAGGGTTCTGTCAGCCCATTTCTCCAGCCTGTTCATATTTCCATGGATGGTAGCGTGCACCTCTGACGTATCAGTTGCTCCTAGTTTTGTGTTATCAGCAAACTTGCCAAGGGTACGCTCTGCCCTCATCTAGATCGTTAACGAAGATGTTGAACAGAACTGGACCCAGTATTGACTTCTAGGGTATTTTGTTAGTGAATAGCCTATTTACTGAAATGTTACTTGAAGTAGTCTGGGCAATATCTATTAGCAAAAACTTTAAAGAAAAGTACAAGAAAACCTAAGGTAGGTAAAGAGTATTGTATTTTCTATGTAGATAATTTTCCTCTTCTGTTGTAAAAGCTCAAGAATTTGTTTTGTATTTAATTCTAAGGTAGCTAATAGTGTTGTTTAAATAATTGTCAGTGGTTTACAGTCTGGTTCGGCCCGGTTCCGTGAGTAGCAGAGGGATTCGTGAATCCACGCCTCCAGAAAGGGGAAATGAGACCCCAAATAATCCAAAAACAGCAGCAATGATCTGAGGAGAAACAAACTGATTTACTAAATATGGTATCGGAATGCAAGATAACACACCATAACACAACATAATTAGAATTGAAGCCAATAAATCAAATATAATGAGAGTGCCTGAGAACTGAAGGCCTCACCATAACGCTGAAGTGAGATGTGCAGTCAGGTTGAGCAGCAGGGAGGAGAGCCTGACGATCGAAAAGAGGGACGTCGTCAGGTGACCTACCAAGGCCTTATATCTGTTCCCCCTGAGCGGAAATGATAACAGAACAGCGAACAGTCTTCTAGGGAATGTAGTAGTTGTTCTCTTCCGGGACAGGTACCTGGACCTGGAGCATTAACTCTTTAACTCCCAGTGCACTACATAATGTTGTGGTGTGGAATACTGACAACTAAAAATCATAAAACCATTACAATAATAACTTTTTAATGTGTACCTTTTATAGAGTTTTATTAGTTATTGTATAGAAACCAATGTTTGCTAGAGCACTCGTACCCAGTAAGTGTTTTGATATGTTAGTCCAGTTCTTACAATGATTTGGATTCTAATTTAATCTTCAGTTTTCAATATTTTCAAGCAGCTTCTTGTGACCAGTTTCACATAGAATCATTTTTTCATTAAGGATTAGTTGTTTGATTTTGTTAAAACTGAAATTTTAATAGTTCACTCTTCAATGGGTTTCTGGTTTATATATGTATAGTTTTGTTCTGAAATTGCATAAACTTTTCTGTCTGTTAGTAGAATAAATAACATTGGAAAGTTAGGAAAATATTCAAGCTTGAATCTTGCAATATTTGCTTAGTCCAGAAGACTGAAGAGTGACTTATGTTGTTTTGTGAAAACTACAGCCAATTTTCTACACCCTTTCCTTTTTTTCTTACACAGATTTCTGAACTCTCTGAGCATCTGTGGAGAATTTTTTTTGTTGTTTTTTGTTCTTTTTTTATTCCTCGGCAATCAAATAGATGCTAGAGAAATGTCATTCTTTCCAAAAGGAGAATGTAATAAATAACCTCTGTAGTAATCATCTCATTCTATGTTCAAGTCCAGAAACTGTCTTTTTATATCAATGCACAAACAATAGAATCATTAGGTTGCAAGTCATTCCAAACAAGCATTATGAGTTGACTAGTTTATATTGCATTTGTTTTTACACATGTAGTTCTTTTCTTAGTTGTACTGTATTGGGTTTATGTGACGAGGCTTTGGAAAGGGGTGGCTTCTGTGAGAATGTTGCCAAAAACTTAACGAGCATGCACTCCTGAAACATGCTTACAACATATATTTAGAGAAGACATTGTCAGGTGGAATATTTCCACAAATCAAGCACACCTTCTGCTCATGCAAGTTCTTTTATACATACACCATTACATTATTCCACCTTGTTAATACAGAAGAAATGCCTACTACATATTCATAAAGTTAAGTAAGCATGATACTCCATTCCTTTTTGGCTGCTTTCCCCAACCATCTGCACTTGCAGGGAGTTGTATGGGGGTCTTGTATGACCCCTGGTGGTTATTTGGGGAATGCTTCCCTTTGTTCCCTTATTTGGTCATGACTCATCTAGGGACGTTGTTATTCCTGTTTTGCACTGATGATTTCTCAGTTCCAAGACCAAAGAGGAGGAGGAGATATATCCTGGACTAGACACTTTTGCTGACACGCGATGTTCCTCTTCAGGGATTGTTGGCAGTTATCCAAGCATCAGCTATTGAAATAAACTTGCAGTGCTTAACAGAAGCATATATATGTTCTTTCCCGTACCTGATATCAAGAAGAGACCAGGAGCTGCTCCATATTAGATAAGAGCCAGTTCCAGTTGGCTCCAAAAAGGGGCCTGCCCATGCAGGAGCAGGCTCCTGGCAGGAACTGCAGCCTATGGAGAAGAGCCTGTGCTGGAGCAGTTCTTGAAGAACTGCATCCTGTAGGAAGGACCTACATTTGAGCAGGGGAAGAGTGTGAGGAGGAAGAAACAGCAGAGATGAAGTGTTATGAACTGACCCCAACTGCCATTCTCAGAGTTGGAAGGAGGAGATGGAAGAGTTGGGAAGTAAGGAATTAAATTGAACTTGAGTAGGAGGGATGGGAGTGTGAGGAAGGTGTTTTTAGTTTTATTTTCAGTTCTCACTGCCTTATTGTTATCAACTGGCAATAAATTAAATTGATCTTCCCGAAGCAGAGTCTATTTTGCCCACGGCAGTAATTGGTGAGTGATCTCCCTGTCCTTATCTCAACCTGCAAACATTTTTTCATTCTAATTTTCCCCTTGTCTTACTTAGGAGGAGTGTTAGTGTGTGGCTTGATGGGTAGCTGGCAGCCAGCTGAGGTTAACCCACCACATCTTCTCATGATTCTTTTGCATCACAATATTGGATTAGGTGCATATATGAATTGTACATAGATAATTTCACAGTGCTTGCTTGGCTTCAGTAAATAAATTCTGTAATGTGAGAAAGGTATGAAGGTGGGGATGGTTAGGGTGTTTTGACTGTCTCCTAGTTCTCCATTCTTCTTTTGGATTTTGTTGAAGCAGCCATGTGCAGCTAAGGAGATGAGTGAAATAGATGTAGCATTTGATGGATTTTTCTACTTGCTGTGCTTTGTTTGAAATAGATTGAAATAGAGAGATTTTCAGCAATTATCAACATCTTCATTTTTAAGTTGATGAAAAGCATTGTTTCCCTTCAATGGTTTCCTGTTCCATTCCATCCTCTTGGGCCTATTTTGTTCCCAAGTTAAAATTGCAACATACTGTAAAACCAAAATGCTTTAGTGGAACAGCCAAACTTTAGAATATTTGCTTTTCCCATGTGTAATAAGGAAACCTGCAAATAAAAGGATTTGGTTGATCCATGTGCATGTTTCTATAAATGGTAGCAACTGTCTCATTGCTGATAGTAAATCCATCTGATACCTCGTTGTTAACAGCCAGTCTCTCACAAACGTTGTAGTACTTCAGTGACAGGGGCCTGTGATTTGTCCCATGAGTCTTCTAAAGGGTTGCAGTGTAGTAACATTACTGCTCACAGTAGAAAGTGTGCTAGTTGGGCCTAATGAGGCTTCCAAGATGGCTATTGCTCAGAGACTGGTTGGGTGTTGAATGAATCTGCTTGTGAGAGGTAGTGAGTGATTACCTTAGAATCACTTCTCTTGGTATGTTTCTTTTATTTATTTCCTTCTCCTCCTCATTCTTTTCTTAACATATTAAACTGTCTTTAACTCAAGTTGTGAGTTCTCCTGCATTTACTCTTCCTATTCTCTCTCCTGTCCAGCTGGAGGTTGAGGAGAGTGAGAGAGCAGTTGTGTTGTTGGTGCTTAGCTGCTGGCTGGGGTCAACCCGCCATAGATAGGATCTTTCTAATATTGCCTCAAGTGCTAGGCGGTTAAACAGATGAGCTCTTTGACTGGTTTAACTTGTTTTGATCAGGGTGAGGAGAGGCAAAAGAGAGGGCTATACTAACAAGACTATGGCTTTGTCAGTGTAAGTAATCATAGAATCATTAAGGTTTGAAAAGACCACTAAGATCATCTAGTCCAACTGTTAACTCATGACCATTGTGCTCACTAAAACAAGACCCTCAATGCCACATATATCCTTTCCTTGAAAACCTCCAGGGATGTTGACTCCACCACCTCTCAGGGCAGCCTGTTCCAATGCCATACCACTCTCAATGAGAAGAAACATTAAATTCCCAGTGCACTACATGATGTTATGATGTGGAATACTGATGGAAAACCATAAAACCGTGACATTCCACCCTTTATTCCACATCACTACATCATGCTTGTATATACAAAAAATAATTAACATGCATTAAACACACACACCCCCCTATATATGTACATGGAATTAATGTCTGTACTCCCCCAACATCAAATTTCCTTGTGGTACACACTGAACATCCCCATCTTTCTGCATCACCCATTAAGTGGACCCAGGTCCTTGGGCAAAAACAGTTTGAGGAGAGGTTTGCCCTTCCCAGAAGCTGGGAAGACCCAAACTGCTTTTTCCAACATGCTCTTGACGTATACTACAGGGACCTTATCTTCCTCTACGGTATGTAGGGAGTTGGATTGGGTAGGACCATCTCGACTGACCGATCCTCTGGTGTTGACCAGCCTGGTGGCTTCTGCCAAATGCTTCTCCCAATGCTTAAATGATCCTCCACCCATTGCTTTCAACATGATTTTTGACAACCCATTGTGTTAGATTTTTCCAGAAGTTGCACGATAGGGGTTATGATAAATCCACTCAATGCCATGATCTTTAGCCCAAGTATTTACAAGAGAATTTTTAAAATGAGTCTCATTATCTGACTCAATTCTTTCTGGAGTGCCATGTCTCCACAGGACTTGTTTCTCCAGACCCACTATGGTGTTTTGGGCAGTAGCATGGGGTACTGCATATGTTTCAAGCCACCCAGTGTTTGCCTCCATCATGGTAAGCACGTAACACTTACCACTGCAAGATCGTGGCAAGGTGATATAATCAACCTGCCATGCCTCCCCATATTTATACTTTAGCCATCGCCCTTCCCCCCAGAGTGGTTTCATTCTCTTGGCTTGTTTGATTATGGCATATGTTTCACAGTCATGAACAACCTGTGCAATAGCATCCATAGTTGTGAGCGGTACTTGGTGTGGGTGGTACTTGGGCTAAGGTGGGTGGTAGTTACAGGGGGTGGTTCTGAGTGGTGCTTGGTGGGTCACAGGTTCCCGGGGCGGTCGCGTCTCACAGTATATAGCCAGTTGTTGCGCAGCATTAAATTGGCACTTAAGCTACACCCTATGCCGTCTGTCTCTCGTGTCCCTGTGCTGGGTGAGTGCAGACGTAAGGGTACTGATACGGTGTTGTTAGCTGGGCTGGAGTTGCGTGGAGGCTAGCAACAATAGTTAAGTCCACCCCTTGGTTTCTAGCCTACTTATATGTTGCATCTCTTCCTTGATGGCCCGAGGTCTCATGGGTCCACTGAGCTAGAAATGATTCACCCTTGTGTTGCCAGTCCAAGTCTATTTGAGCCACCTCAATTTTGGCAGCTTGATCTACCTGATGGTTATTTTGTTGTTCTTCGCATCTACGTGACGCACCTTTACAACCATATTCTTTATTCGGGCAGCAATATCTTTCCACAGCTCAGCAGCCCAAATAGGTTTACCCTTTCTTTGCCAGTTATTTTGTTCCCACTGCTGTAACCACCCCCATAGAGCATTTGCCACCATCCATGAGTCAGTGTAAAGATAAAGCATTGGCTACCTCTCCCATTCAGCAACATCTAAGGCCAGTTGGACAGCCTTTACCTCTGCAAATTGGCTTGATTCTCCTTTCCCTTCAGTGGCCTCTGCAACTTGTCGTGTGGGGCTCCACACAGCAGCTTTCCATCTGCGATGCTTCCCCACAATGTGACACGATCCATCTGTGAATAGGGCAAATTTCTTTTCATTTTCTGGTAGTTCATTGTATGGTGGGGCCTCTTTAGCACGCGATCCACTTTCTCCAAGTGGCATCAGTTGCATGATGGGTGGAGGGAACCTTTCCTTTAAACACTCAGTTCAGCACTGGCAGCCGAGGTGCCAGAAGGAGCTGCGTTTCAGTACCGATTACTTCAGAA
>NC_015042.2:101662-103503 GCF_000146605.3 Meleagris gallopavo | reverse complement strand
AATTTTGGCAGCTTGGTCTACCTGATGGTTATTTTGCTGTTCTTCAGTAGCCCTATTCTTGGGCACATGAGCATCTACGTGGCGCACCTTTACAACCATATTCTTTATTCGGGCAGCAATGTCTTTCCACAGGTCAGCAGCCCAAATAGGTTTACCCCTTCTTTGCCAGTTATTTTGCTCCCACTGCTGTAACCATCCCCATTAGGCATTTGCCACCATCCATGAGCCAGTGTAAAGATAAAGCATTGGCTACCTCTCCCATTCAGCAACATCCAAGGCCAGTTGGACAGCCTTTACCTCTGCAAATTGGCTCGATTCTCCTTTTCCTTCAGTGGCCTCTGCAACTTGTCGTGTGGGGCTCCACACAGCAGCTTTCCATCTGCGGTGTTTCCCCACAATACAACACGATCCATCTGTGAATAGGGCATATGTCTTCTCATTTTCTGGTAGTTCATTATATGGTGGGGCCTCTTTTGCACGTGAAATTTCTTCTGCTGGCGGTGTTCCAAACTTTTTACCTTCAGGCCAGTCCATGATCACCTCTAGGATTCCTGGACGGTTGAGATTCCCCATCCATGCTCGTTGTGTAATCTGCGCAATCCACTTACTCCAAGTGGCATCAGTTGCATGATGGATGGAGGGAACCTTTCCCTTAAACATCCAGTTCAGCACTGGCAGCCGAGGTGCCAGAAGGAGCTGCGTTTCAGTACTGATTACTTCAGAAGCAGCCCGAACCCCCTCATATGCGGCTAAGACCTCTTTCTCAGTTGGAGTGTAGCCCTCTTCTGACCCCTTGTAGGCTCGACTCCAGAATCCCAGGGGTCGGCCTCGGGTCTCTCCTGAGGCTCTTTGCCACAAAATCCAAGTGGGACCTTTCTCTCCAGCAGCAGTGTAGAGGATGTTCTTTATACCCTGTCCCATTTGTACTGGCCCTAGGGCCACGGCACGGGCTATTTCCTGTTTAATCTGTTCAAAATCCTGCTGCTGCTCTGGGCCCCATGTAAACTCGTTCTTCATTCGCGTCACATGATAAAGGGGACTTACAATGAGGCTGTAGTTTGGAACATGCATTCTCCAAAAGCCCACTGCGCCCAGAAAAGATTGTGTCTCTCTCTTGCTAGTGGGTGGAGACATGGCAGTGATTTTGTCAATCACATCTGTTGGGATGTGACGACGGCCATCTTGCCACTTTATACCTAGGAACTGAATCTCCTGGGCAGGTCCTTTCACTTTGCTCCGCTTAATAGCAAAACCAGCACACAGAAGAATTTGGATTATTCGCTCTCTTTTCATGAAGACGACTTCTGCTGTATCGCCCCTCACAACGATATCATCAATGTACTGCAGGTGCTCAGGAGCACTACCTTGTTCCAATACAGTTTGGATCAACCCATGGCAAATGCTCTGGCTGTGTTTCCACCCCTGGGGCAAACGGTTCCAAGTATACTGAACGCCCCTCCATGAGAAAGCAAACTGTGGCCTACATTCTTCGGCCAAAGGAATGGAAAAGAAGGCATTAGCAATGTCAATGGTGGCATACCATTTGGCTGCCTTTGACTCTAGTTCATATTGGAGTTCTAACATATCTGGCACAGCAGCACTCAGTGGGGGTGTGACTTCATTCAGGCCACGGTAGTCCACCGTCAGTCTCCATTCTCCACTGGCTTTACGTACTGGCCATATGGGGCTGTTAAAGGGTGAGTGAGTTTTGCTGATCACTCCCTGATCCTCTAGTTGACGAATCAACTTATGAATGGGGAGCAAGGAATCCCTGTTGGTGCGGTACTGCCTTCTGTGCACCGTTTTTGTGGCAATCGGTACCTGTTGCTCTTTTACTTGCA
>NC_015042.2:100748-101562 GCF_000146605.3 Meleagris gallopavo | reverse complement strand
TATAAGTTTTATTCTTGGCTTACTGTTTGTGCTGCATTAAATTGTTAGAACTATGAAGCTTAGTTTAGAAGCAAAATGCTAATTTCAAAGAGTTAAATTTTTCTCAAAGGGGCTAAGTTTTGTGTATGAGGGTTAGGCTTTTCCCCAAAGATTGCCTGTAGAAGTAACTAGTAACAGATAAATAATTCAAGCCAAACCAGTTTTGACCTCTAGAAATACAATGTGAACATTGACTCTCTAATAAAATTGAGTATAGTACATTTAGCATCTGCTTGAAATAAGAAAAAAGTAGAGATGACAAAAAAAACAAAGCACTGCTAAAGGCCCTTTGCCTTTGTCACGGAGTTAACTAGATCAATTTACACCTGTGACAGGGGGCGGTAGGCCCCTGCCCTCCCCTCCCCACCCCACAAAATGGGAAGGAAGGGAGGAAAACAAAAACAGCGGCAACAATCTATGGAGGAAAACTTATTTTACTAACTATGATATCGGAATGCAAGATAATATAATACAATCTGATTGAAATTGAGACTAATAAATCAAATAAAATAGGAGAGAGAGAGTTCCTGAGACCGATTCAAACCTGAAAAGCTTGGAACGGCCAGGAAAGCACCCTCCAGCACCCACTGCCAGGCAGTAAGAGACCGCCCCCACCCGGAAGGGCCAGATCCCCATGACTTCTGTAATGTATAGGGATAGGTGCCTGGAATTGGAGCATTAACACTTGAACTCCCAGTACACTACATGATGTTTTGATGCGGAAGACTGAGAACCAAAAAAAAAACATAAAACCATAGACATTCCACCCCTTATT
>NC_015042.2:99239-100648 GCF_000146605.3 Meleagris gallopavo | reverse complement strand
TCCCTCAGCACCATAGGGTGCAATCCATCTGGCCCATGGACTTGTGAGCATCCAGCTTTTGGAGCAGGTCCAAAACCATCTCATCATGGATTGTGCAGGACCTATTCTGTTCCCCATCCCTATCTACCAGTGCAGGGGGCTGTGTTCCTAGGGAGTAACAAGTCTTACGACTAAAGACTGAGGCAAAGAAGGCATTAAATACCTCAGCCTTATCCTGATCCTTGGTCGCCAGTTTGCCCTTGGCATCCAACAAGGGATGAAGATTCTCCCTAGCCCTCCTCTTGCTGTTGATGTATTTATAGAAATATTTATTGTTGTCCTTTACCTTAGTGGCCAAGTTCAGTTCTAGCTGGGCTTTGGCTTTTCTAATTTTCTCTCTGCACAGCTTCACTACGTACCTGTAATCATCATAAGTAGCTTGCCCACTCTTCCAGAGACCATAAACTTTCCTTTTGCTCTTGAGTTCCAGCCAAAGGTCTCTGTTCAGCCAGTCCAGCCTCATTGCCCGTCGGCACATCTTCTGTGACTTGGGACCTGGGTGACACTTCATAACATCATGTAGTGCACTGGGAGTTTAAGAGTTAATGCTCCAGTTCCATGCATTGTCAATAGTTACAGGTATACCTTACTCAGAACTACAAATCCCAGAAGACTTCACTGTTCCAAACTAAAACACAGTTTTAGAACAAACCTCTCTGTATTCTCAGAGAACTTTGTAAGAAAGCTTATCAGTACTGCTGGATTTATCAAGGACTACCTTGAAGTCCAGGTGAACTACCAATACACTGGGAATTTTGCAAACTCTGACTGTTGTGCCGTAAGGAGAAAATAAAATGCATTTGCTTTCTCCTGTAAAGCTGTTCTTCAAGAGATTGCATTCCAATCATTTTTCCTCTTTTAATACTCAGAATGTACTAGGCCTTTATTAAGTCCGCCACTCTGCTCTATGTAGCTATATGTATATACAATAAATTAAAAACACTGATGGAAATGTCTATCTGGTGTCTACATACAATGTGGCATGAATTGGACATGGAAAGTTATGTCCCAGAGGAAGTTGCTAATTTTACAGAACATGTGAATTTTAAACAGGCTTCCGGTTTCTCCCGTAAATCCCTTATACATTTTTTGAATGCTCATCCAATGATCATGTTGTCAAACTCCGTGAATGTACTCCTCGTAATTTCACTCAGTGTCTATATTTATAATATTTTGAGGAAGATATCATAGAATCACAGAATGGCCTGGGTTGCAAAGGAGCACAATGCTCATCCAATGATCATGTTGTCAAACTCCGTGAATGTACTCCTCGTAATTTCACTCAGTGTCTATATTTATAATATTTTGAGGAAGATATAATAGAATCACAGAATGGCCTGGGTTGCAAAGGAGCACAATGCTCATCCAGT
>NC_015042.2:91897-99139 GCF_000146605.3 Meleagris gallopavo | reverse complement strand
AGATGGGCGTCACATTTGCCAGTCTCCAGTATGCCAGGACACCTCTGGTTAGCCAGGACTGCCGAAGAATGATGGAGTGGCTTGGCAACCACATCCACCAACTCCCTCAGCACCATAGGGTGCAATCCATCTGGCCCCATGGACTTGTGAGCATCCAGCTTTTGGAGCAGGTCCAAAACCATCTCATCGTGGATTGTGCAGGACCTATTCTGTTCCCCATCCCTATCTACCAGTGCAGGGGGCTGTGTTCCCAGGGAGTAACAAGTCTTTTGATTAAAGACTGAGGCAAAGAAGGCATTAAATACCTCAGCCTTATCCTGATCCTTGGTCGCCAGTTTGCCCTTGGCATCCAACAAGGGATGGAGATTCTCCCTAGCCCTCCTCTTGCTGTTGATGTATTTATAGAAATATTTATTGTTGTCCTTTACCTTAGTGGCTTAGTTCTAGCTGGGCTTTGGCTTTTCTGATTTTCTCTCTGCACAGCTTCACTACTGTTGTGGTTTTGTGATGTTTTGTTGTCAGTATTCCACATCAGAACATCATGTGGACCAATGGGAGTTAACGAGTTAATGTTTTGGTTCCGTTTACTGCCTTTTGTGGACTCTTTGAGTATCCTGATGGGAGGGGAGGGGGCGGCATCCCCGGAGGACCTGGCGGGGAGAGGAAGTGGGGTGGAGCTGCGGACAGGACCCGAGCGTCTGCCTCTCTTCCTCTGGCCCCGCTCAGCCGTCTCAGCTCGCCGCGGAGAAAGCACGTGCTTTCCCTCGCACTATCGTGGTTTGACTCTCATTTTTTGATACTCTTGTCTCTCTCATTTTGTTTGATTTAGTTAAATTCAGTAAATTACCTTTCCTCCTCAGATCGTTGCCGTTGTGTTTTCTCTTTGTTAAAACTATCGGCTAGCGCTCTGCCCTTCCCCCTCTCCCGGAGCGCAAGTTGCCCGGGACCGGCCGGGTCGTGGCAAACTGTTCGTGCCCCTTTTTTTTTCCTCTCTCTTCTTCCCGGGATCTGTGCCCCCCTGTCACGGACTTATATCTAAGGATAACCCCGTGACAACTACGTACCTGTAATCGTCATAAGTAGCTTGCCCACTCTTCCAGAGACCATAAACTTTCCTTTTGTTCTTGAGTTCCAGCCAAAGGTCTCTGTTCAGCCAGTCCGACCTCCTTGCCTATCAGCTTGTCTTCCGTGACATGGGGATGGTCAGCTCCTGCACCTTTAAAACAATTTCTTTAAAGTATTCCCAGCCTTCTTGGGCTCCCACGCTCTCCAAAACTACCTCCCAAGGGACCCTCTCAAACATGGTCCTAATGAGGTTGAAGTCCTCCTTCCGGAAGTCCAAGGTGGCAGTTCTGCTGACTATCCTTTGTGGTTCAACAAGGATCGAGAAATCTAGCATTTCACGATCACTATGCCCCAGATGGCCTCCAAGCTTTACATCCCCCACCAGACCTTCTCTGTTAACAAACAGCAGGTCCAGGATTTTGCTTCCCCTCATTGGCTCCTTCACCAGCTGTGTCAGGAAGTTATCTCCCACACACTCTAGGAACCTCCGGGACTGTTCCCTATCTGCTGTATTATAAATCCAGCAGATGTCTGGGAAGTTGAAGTCCCCCACAAGAACAAGGGGGAGAGACCTTGAGACTTCACCCAACTGCCTATAAAGTGTCTTGTCCACCTCTTCACCCTGGTTGGGTGGCCTGTAGCAGACTCCCACAATAGCATCAGTCTTATTGGCCTTCGCTTTTCTTCTGAGCAGTCAGCCCTATCATCACCATCATTAATTTCAATACATTCACATTCTTTCTTAACATAGAGGCCTACACCACCACCTTCCCTGTGTTGCCTATCTCTTTCGAAAAGTTGGTAGCCACCCATCACAGCATTCCAGCTGTGGGAGTCATTCCACCATGTTTCCATGATGACGAATATATCATAGCTTTCTGACTGCACAATGGCCTCCAGCTCAATGAATGTCAATGGGTGCAGTTTTTTTCTAGATGGAAGAATTCAGTGACACACCTTTTACTTCGTACACGCTTCCATATCAGCTGCCATTTTGTCAGACTGCCCCTCTGCCATCTGTTGCACAGCAACAATATGTAATGGAATATTAGCGGGAAGGTTTGACCTCTAATGCCATACTACTAACATTTGCATCTGATGTTGTGGACCAACATAATAAAATAGAGCACATTATTTTTGGAGCAGCCCTTGTACATAACTGGCTGTTTACTTGGTTAGTCTGATCAAAAATACTACTTGCTTTGACTTAAGTACTTATTCCCCCTTGTAGAAATGATTATTGTGTAGTATTCATAATTTTAATAATCATTAATTCTTAACTAAATCAATTATTTCTGACTACTTTTAGAACTTTTATTGCATAACTGTATGAACAGACATGATCTTTCCCATTTTTGGTACAAGTGCGTTCATGAATCTGTACTTAAAAGCAAAAAAAAAATAGACTAAGACAAGCCGTTCTGTAAGAATTTTGTTATTATTTGAAATGTTGTTATAAGCTTTATTCCTACTTAGTAACAAGTTTTTAGATTGAGTACATTATTATGAAATTATTTCTTTTTCATATGTCTACTACACTAATTGTATAAAAGTGACTAAGTCTTGGATATTTCTCAGTATAATGAAGTGCAGTTATTTGTTACTAAAATATATTGATACTTTTGCCAAATTTATACAGGCCTGTCACATAAGGTGTATGTCCTGCATGAAAGAAGTGTTAATCTTGTTACCTCTACTAATGTAGGATGTCACTTGTCCAGGATGCTGGTCATTGCTTTTCTGTTTAATGTAATTTAATTCTGGCAAATTTGCTTGCTTTTTTGTGAATCTCTGCCTCCTTTACAGTCTTCAAAGATTTTTTTTGTCATGTGATGTTCATCAGTAATTTCTGATGAAATGTTTGTTAGTTCAACAGTGTGTGTATGGACAGCATACTTTAAAAACTCAACATTATCATAATTTAAAAATCCACAAAACAGCAAGAAATTCCTGATGATTTGTAGCAAAAGATTTTCTTCTAACAAGCTTCCTTTTCTATATTAACAGGATTATTGCCATGTGTGGAGACTATTACATTGGTGGACGTCGCTTTGCTTCACTCTCAGACCTAATTGGTTATTACAGTCATGTGTCTTGTTTGCTGAAGGGGGAAAAACTATTCTTTCCAGTAGCACCTCCAGAGGCAAGTAATAAAATTCTAAGAAGTAATTTACTTGAATATTATTATCATTAATAATTGCTAATCTTACTTTTGATTATTCATAGTTTTCTGTGAAAAAAACATTGTAGAAAACTTCTCCAAATTCTAAAGTTGTCTCAGTGTCTGGTGAAGTATAAGAAATATATAACTGCATTCTTACTGATACAAAGTAATAATTAAAAAAATTAAATTGCTTTCTAGTGAAAGTCTAATGATAAAGCTGGATATCAGGTACTGCAGTTATCTCCAAATGTAGTAATAGTGTTGTGTGTAAACCAAGGTAAATGAAAATGTGCAATTCTCGACTAGTAAAGAGCACCACTGCATGGTAGTCAACCTCTGCTAGGTTTTACACTAACTTACTAGAGTATTTCAAAATAATATTTCCATTTTTTAATATTCTCGACAAGATAATCAACTCTAGTGCTGTCACAGTCTTCAGCTGAATGGAGTATCACTGCATACAGAGGGGTTTCCTGAACTGGGGACATCCCAGAGGAGTGAAGAGACCTTCTAGGAGCCAGCAGCTCTTGTGAGAGTGGCTTACAAGGCTTGGGCAGGGCCAAGAGCAATGGTGAGAGGTCATAAACAGGATGTAATCACTACTAACAGTCACTTTTCATGGCCATCAGTATGAGCCAGAATAGAGCAGAAGATTGTGGTGTACAAGGGGGTCCTCAACTGAGAAAATTTCAGAGAAGCATAGAGACCTGCCAGGAGCTGATAGTTCTTGTGAGAGCAGCTGATGAGGCTTGGGTGAGGTCAAGAGCAATGGCAGCCAACTGCCACTTGCATAGAAGGCAGCACTAGCAACCAGGGTGGGATGTGGCAGTCTGGGTGAAGCACAGGATGGTATTCAGCAAGGGCACTGTCACTCTGCCACTTCAAATGGCAGTTGTAACCTGCTTGCAAGGACCTCTAGTTATGGCATCTACCTTGCAGAAAGCTATGTCCTCTGTGTCCCCTGTGACCTCCGGATCTACAGGATCTGATGTAGCTATTCAGATTTCCCAAGGGACCATGCAGCCATCTGGGTCTCAGGCTGCAGAGTATACCTGAGTTTTCTGTCAGTATCTGATGGCAGCAGTGAGTACACCTGTGAGAGATGTGCCAAGGTAGAAGAACTGCTTGGCCTAGTGCCAGAGCTTCAGGAGGAGGTGAGCAGGCTGAGAAGCATCAGAGAGTTGTGAGAAGATGTACTGTCAAAATTGTACTCTACTAGCCCTGGGACAGGTGAGTCAGCCAGCCATAATACAAGATATGAAGGATCTCCTACCCTCTTGCTACCAGGCAGAAGGAAGGTGACATTTTACAACAGATGTGAGGTTCTGGAACTTGATGGACAGTCAAACAATGATGTGGATTGATGTGAATGATGGTCCATCTATGTTGGAGGGGTTGCCTAAGGCAAGGCAGACTGCCTCCCTGTATCATGACCACCACTGTCAAGGAAAAAAAAAGAAGAAAAGAGGGGTGTTACTGTCATAGGTGTCTCCCAGGTGACTCCCTTCTGAGAGGAACAGAGAGCCTGATATGTTGACCATACCCAACCTATAGGGAAGTCTGCTGCCTCCTTGGAGCCCAGGTAGAAGATGTTACTCAAAAACTCACTAGTTTGGTATGGCCTTCTGATTATCCATTATTGGTCTTTGTTGGCAGCAATGATGTAGTAAAGAGAAATCCAAGGGCAATGAAATATTTCTACACCAATGCATGCAGCATGAGGAATAAGCAAGGGGAGCTAGAAGTCTTGGCTCAGTCCTAGAGAGATGAAATCATTGGTGTAAGCAAGACATGTAGTGAAGAGTCCAGTGAATGGCGATAGATAGGCAGGGCAAGTGAGGTGGAGTGCTGGTGCTATATGTAATGGAGTGTACTATAAGCCACCCATTCTGAATGACAATGCTGATTAATTATTCTTTACAATCATCATAGAGTTGTTTGAGTTGGAAGAAACCTTTGAAGTTCATCTATTCCAACTCCCTTGTAATGAACAGCAACATCTACAGCTAGATCAGGTTGCTCAGAGCCTGTTCCAATCTGACCTCGAGGCTCTCCAGGGACAGGGTATCCACCACATCTCTGGGCAATCTGTGCCAGTGCCTCACCACCCTCACTGTAAAAGAATTTTTCCTTATATCCAACCTAAATCTCCCCTCTTTAAGCTTGAAACCATTTCCCCTTGTTCTATCACCACAGACCCTGCTAAAGTCTGTCCCCTTCTTTCCTGCAGCTCCCTTTTAGATACTGACAGGCCTCTCTTAGGTCACCTTGCAGCCTTCTCTTCTCCAGGCTGAACAGCCCCAGCTCTCAGCCTGTCCTCATAGGGGAGGAGTTCCATCCCTGGGATCATTTTTGTGGCCCTCCTCTGGACGCACTCGAACAGCTCCATGTCTGTCCTGTACTGAGGACTCCACATCTGGACGCAGCACTCCAGGTGAGGCCTCACCAGCACAGAGCAGAGGGGCAGGATCACCTCCCTTGCCCTGCTGTCCATGCTGCTTTGGATGCAGCCCAGGATACGGTTGGCTTTCTGGGCTGTGAGGACACACTGCTGGCTCATGTCCAGCTGCCATCCACCAGTACCCCCAAGTCCTTTTTGGCGGGGCTGTGCTCAATCCTTTCATCCCCCAGTTTGTACTGATATTGGGGATTGGTGTGACCCTGGTGCATGACGTTGCACTTGGCTTTGTAGAACCTCATGAGGTTCACCTGGGCTCACTGCTCAAGCCTGTCTAGTTCTGGTCTGGATGGCATTGGATGATCCCTTGGTTTGTTCAGCCTATTGAAGAAGATACTGAGGGGCAACCTCATGGTGACCTACATCTTCCTCACGAAGGGGAGTGGAGGAGCAGGCATAGATTCCTTTTTGGTGACAGCAACAGGATCTGAGGGAATGGCATGGAGCTGTGTCAAGGGAGAGTCAAGTTGGGGATTAGGAAAAGGTTCTTCACTGAGAGGGCGGTTGCGCATTGGAACAGACTCCCCAGGGCAATGGTCATGGCACCAAGCCTGCCAGAGTTTAATAAGTGTTTGGACAATGCTTGCAGAAATATGGTTTGAATTTTGGGTGGTCTTGTCTGGAGCCAGGAGTCAGTCTTTATGATCCTTATGGGTCCCTTCCAACTCAGGATATTCTATGATTATAGTTTATGTTATCTGTCATTGCTGCAAGGCTAGAAACAAAATGAGAGCTCTTACGTAACTTTAGGAATTAAAGATTCTTAGTTCTTACTATTTTTGACCATTTGAAAAGTTAAAACTTGTAAGTGAATACAAATGATAGTTACCAGTCCTTTGCCTCTGTATAGCATAATATTGGGGAGAGGTATTCTACACTAGAATCAAGGGGAAAAGTAATATGTTTGCTCACTTGTTTTAAACTGCAGCCTGTGGAGGATAGAAGGAGAGTTCGAGCAATTCTACCATATACCAAAGTGCCAGAAACTGATGAAATAAGGTATGTTTTAATAACAGTTAAAAGCAAATTGAAATCTTAGTAAAATTATTTGTATTCATAAATACTGTATGTTTACCATGCAAATACTTTCCAATTGCATCCCAGACTTAACACTGGGAGGTTCAAAGCATGATTCCTCTTTTTTTTTTTTTTTTCCTTTATAAGTTTTATTCTTGGCTTACTGTTTGTGCTGCATTAAATTGTTAGAACTATGAAGCTTAGTTTAGAAGCAAAATGCTAATTTCAAAGAGTTAAATTTTTCTCAAAGGGGCTAAGTTTTGTGTATGAGGGTTAGGCTTTTCCCCAAAGATTGCCTGTAGAAGTAACTAGTAACAGATAAATAATTCAAGCCAAACCAGTTTTGACCTCTAGAAATACAATGTGAACATTGACTCTCTAATAAAATTGAGTATAGTACATTTAGCATCTGCTTGAAATAAGAAAAAAGTAGAGATGACAAAAAAAACAAAGCACTGCTAAAGGCCCTTTGCCTTTGTCACGGAGTTAACTAGATCAATTTACACCTGTGACAGGGGGCGGTAGGCCCCTGCCCTCC
>NC_015042.2:76605-91797 GCF_000146605.3 Meleagris gallopavo | reverse complement strand
GGGAACAGAATAGGTCCTGCACAATCCATGATGAGATGGTTTTGGACCTGCTCCAAAAGCTGGATGCTCACAAGTCCATGGGGCCAGATGGATTGCACCCTATGGTGCTGAGGGAGTTGGTGGATGTGGTTGCCAAGCCACTCCATCATTCTTCGGCAGTCCTGGCTAACCAGAGGTGTCCTGGCATACTGGAGACTGGCAAATGTGACACCCACCTTCAAAAAGGGCCGGAAAGATGATCCTGGTAGCTACAGACCTATCAGTCTTACCTCAGTGCCTGGGAAGGTTAAGGAACCGATAATCTCAGGAGCCATCATGGACCAGTTAAAGGTCAACCAGGGGATCAGGCCCAGTCAGCATGGGTTTATGAATGGTAGATCCTGTCTGACAAACCTGATTTCATTCTACGACAAGGTGACCCGCTTAGTGGATGAAGGTAAGGCTGTCAATGTGGTCTACCTGGACTTCAGTAAAGCCTTTGACACTGTCCCCCACAACATTCTTGTGGAGAAGCTGGCTGCCCGTGATTTGGATGGGCGTACGCTCCACTGGGTGAAACACTGGCTGGATGGCTGGGCCTGAGCAATTCTATGATTCTATGAAGTGGAATACCGATAACAAAAATCACAAAACCATGACAGGGTGACCTTATTGCTCTCTACAACTACCTGAAGGGAGGTTGTGGTGAAGTAGGGGTCAGTCTCTTCTCCCAGGTAACTAGCAATAGGACTAGAGGGAATGGCCTCAATTTGTGCCAGGGATGATTCAGGCTGTATATTAGGAAATACTTCTCCGAAAGAATGGTCAGGCGCTGAAATGGGCTGCCCAGGGAGGTGGTGGAGTCACCGTCTCTGGAGGTGTTCAGTAAATGTTTAGATGTTGTACCGAGGAACATGGTTTAGTGAGAAATATTGGTGATAGGTGGGTGATTGGATTGTATGATCTTAGAGGTCTTTTCCAACTTTGGTGATTCTGTGATTCTATGATTCTGTGATTCTATGTTTATTGTATAGAAGTCTTATGTTTAACCAGTGCAGCAGTGAAATGCTCACAGGTAGGTGTGCATACACTCACATCCCAACAAAAACCTTATTTCTCTGCCCCAAGACCACACCATCAGCCTCAGGCAGCTGAGTACCAGTGCTGCCCTGAAGCAAGAGCAGCCTCACAGCCATGGCAGCATACAAAGCCCCATTCCTTGTCAACCAAAGGTGAGGGCAACTCCAAACTGATACGGACAGTCTCTTCCTGAGTACACAAATCCAAGAATCAAACAGACTGAACCTTCTTAAAATTACTTACGAGCTATAGCATCCTATGCAGAAACCACTCTTCTCTACTGCTGTAACTCCTTTTCTTCTGATCAGGAACTAAGACTTACAGTATCAGATCCCCACTTCATCTCCTTTAAGAGCATCCTCTGCCTTTATGGGAAAACCCCAACTACACCATCTTTCTGACACAAACCTTCAAACAATACCAATGGAAGAGTGAAGGTGAGGTAAGAGACCACAAACATGCTCCCTACTTTCAACAGCTGCAGCCAGAGGCTAAGACAGACTCAGAGTAGTACACATCTTTGTGACAGCAGCCCCAGGTGCCCACCCTGACCACAACTGCGTAAAGCCCACAGCCCTTGCACCTCCTACTCACTTGCACTGTGCACATAGCTAAGCCCAGGCCACATCTCCTACTCACCTGCACTGTGCGCATCACTGAGCCTAGGCTACAGCTCATGTTCGCTCCTTCACCTCACCTCTTTCACCTGTGCTTGCTGAGGAGAGCCTTCCCATGTTTCCAGAACTTTTCATCCCTTGTCTTTAGTGAATGCATGTCATGACAAACACATCATCACAGTTGTGTTTTCTGGGGAGAGTGTCTGGTATAGAACCACAAGCCTACTCCTAACACTCTTTCTGCAGTACTGACCTGTCATAGTTTTCATTATCAGTACATTTTTATTTAATTTTGATCCAAGCATATTCTTGTTTGCGCCTGTTGCCTTTTTTTTTTTAACTTCATATTCATCAAGTCAAATATTTCTTCCATAGATTTGTTGGTTTGGGTTGTGTTTTTTTGTTGTCTTGAACGGGGTTGTTCTTATTTTAGTACCACTATTCTCATTTCCCTAATTCATTACAATATCTTATTTGTTTTTACTAGCTCCATCTTGATTTGTGTGACATATTTGATGTATTTTTTTTTAGCTAATCTATAACTTTTTTCTAGAACTGATATCAAGTTGCCAGGTCTTTGTTTAGTTAGATCTTTCCTTTTATTTCAAATGGAGTAATCTGCTCTCTGCAACTTTTCAGGTTTCAGAAAAGCTTTTTACTAGAAAATAAGACATCCTCAAACAAAAGGTTTTCAGAAACCTTCATTACTCATTTCTAAATCATTGTGTGCCAGTTATATTGGACCTCATTTTAAGGTCTTCTGCTGAATATATGGCCAACTTCCCAGGAACAGGATGACAGTCAGTTTTCCAATATAATTGTGTGACAAATATGAGGCTTCTTCTGAAGCAAAGTACTAGTATTTTTTCCATGGCTTTGTTTTTCCCTTTATAGTAAATATTCCAACTTTGTATAATTACCCGATACTTCTATTTTTGATCTCACTTCTTCTTTTGGCAGTACATTTTTCTTCCAATTTAGCATTATCAGATATTATCTACATTTTTCTTCTAACTCAATTCAGTTATCTGTCAGACTAGTTCTTCTGAAACACCATTTCTTTCTGAACTACTTTCTGTTTGCATAGAATATTTCCAAATCTTAACCACAACATTATCCTACTCTTCCTTCGATTTTCAGGATGAACAGACAGATAGAGTTTTGTCTGGGACGTCCCTGTACTCCATCCCAGTACCTGTCAGATTCCACATGGAAGACTTGGTACGGACCTGAGACTAACTACAACATTCATCCAGTAATTCCTCTTTCCAGATCACTGTTCATTGCTCCATCTTTGCTTTTATGAGCATAGTGCACCACTTAATCCTTTGACTTTTCTCAGTTACATACTACCAAACTTTCTGAGTTTCTTACTGGGTGTGTGTGTGTGAGACAACACACAACAATTCTCTGCATTCTAGGCTGAGTATCCTTGTGAATCTAACTGCCTGGGATCTGAGTTTCTTTCATATGCTATTTATATTCTGGATCCAGATAAGCAAGAAAATTTTGAATAATTCCCTCCTGCAGCTCACCTGCTGATGCATTTGTTGCCATATGCATATGCAAAGATCTCCAGCTTTAAGAGTCTCCACAACCTGTTAGATGCACCTAGTGACTGTCAATTTGCATACTATGCCTTGCTGTTCAAGCCCATCCCTTGGCTAAGAGAAAAAGTTCATCCCCAGATTTCAACTATATATGACAAGATTTCATACTGTTATTTCAGAGATAAAAATTTCTCTAGTCAAAAGCACAGAGCACAGTTCTATTTACAGTCTGCAGATGGACAAATATAACATCACTATCAATTCACACCACCTAGAAAAATTGTTTGTGTCTTTTTGAAAAAAAATAGAACATGTAATATAAGAATAAGCTCTTAATCATCATTGAATCAATCATCATCAAACGAAACAATTTGTGTTGCACAGATTGTCAACAGTGAAATATATGGCTTGTTTAAAATGAAATAAACCAAGCCATTTACTTACCATTGGCAGCCTGGATTGAAGCATCTGGAGATCATCATAACCATAAATCTGCTCAAAGAAAGAAAAATATAACATTATCACACTTTTCTAGGCCCAGTCTACATTAAAGGTATATGGGTATATGCTGTATTGTGCAATTACAGAGCACTGTGGAATTGTAAGGCTAGTAAAGCTAAGTAGAGGTCAAAATGGTTTGTCACTTATGTTTTCTGATGACAGTAGTCCCCCGAGAAGAGTTTGACTGTCAAGTCTTCAATACTGTTTTTACAGACGCATATTTATGAATTAGTGAAAAATCTACTGGGCATTCTGATTTAGAAATAAAAGTAACAGTCTTCTTTTCTGCAATTATTATTTCTGAGAATATGACAAAGACTTAACGAGTAGGCTATAGAGCAAACTAGTTAACCCCTCACATTCAGTACGATACAGAAAGATGGTTAGAACAGTTTCTGATTCAAAAAATAGATAAATTATGTTCATCCTGGTCGGACATCAAAAAGTTTTTTGCAATCTTAAAAAGTATGACAGAGGACAAATGGCACAGTTCAACCATTATAATGGCAAATCTATTCTAATAACCCAAACCTAAGTCTAAATTAAATGAAAAGGCCTAAAACTGGATACCACTGAAAGCTATAGCAGAACGTGTGCTCAGTTTCAACAGCAGTCAAATCAGGTATGTACCAATGATTCTGAAGTTTTCTATTAACAGCAAATCCCAACAGAGTATATTTAATATTTCTTCAGCATTTGGAACAAGAATTCCAGGTGCAACATGTGCCAACACAAATGCCTTGACATAGCCAGCAGCAGGTCTGGACAGCCCATTTGCATCAAGGTTTAAATAATTAAGGACAGATACAATTAAATTGCTTACTGGGTAGGCAGGCAGAAGTCCTCCAGGTCCCACAATATACTGATTATGCAACAAGGGCGGTACACCCTGGGGCAGGTTTGGAGGAGCTTTGCCTGTAGAACCAAAATACAGACACTTTAACAAGTCTTTGGAGAAAACTAGGCTTCAGCACTGACACAAGATAGTGCAGCTCCCAGGGCTTAAGAACTATCATAGCATGTAAAGAGCTACACAGAAAAATTTAGTGCTAGTTAATGAAAATGCTCAAAATAGCCTGAAGAATTTAAACATACATCAAGGAAGGGAAAGCACAAACTACTTCAGACTGAAAACAATCCCAGTGTATAACAGTCCAATTTTGTCATTTACTTTGAGAAGATTAGAAGAATTACACAGGAATTTCTTTCCTTGGTCCTCTCCCAAAGGTAAAATTTAGGCATTGTTCTTTATCTGAGAATAAATTCTTTCATTTTCTGCTCTGTCACTACATTCCCCCTTGCCACCAGCAATAGACTGGAAAGCATTAAATGCTACCAGTATACTTTTTGTGGGTGACTTATTGTAGCTGGGAAAAGCAAAGATGACTGAGACAGTTTCAGTTGCCTCCATAAAGCAGAGCTAGGAAGCAGAAGGGTAAAAAAGTTTTTCAGCCAGTCAGACATCTCAAGTGAGAAATTCTTGTATATGTAAGTTTGGTCATAATTTTGAAATCATTCATTTCCCTCCATAGGATTTCCTTTTAGGAGGCTAAGTTGATTAGAGAAGCAATAGAGGAATTTATCCTTGCTTCCATTTCAGTGCAAGCCTCCCTACCTTCTCTGTCTGTGGATCCTTCTTCTAAAATGGTTATTAACATAGAATAACCCAGACATCAGATACTTCTTTCCTCTCTGTAGATGTGTCAGTAGAGATTTGACATATGATAATGACAACACTGCAGTGTATTTTGATACTGACAAATGAATTCAAGTCACAGAAGGGTCTAAAATTAAAGCTAAAGTGAACTCACAGCCAAGAGTTGATCACAACCTGGAATACAAAATGTGCAAATCTCCTAGTTCAAAACTTAAAGTTGGAATTGCTCTGGTGTTTCTTTATTTAGCACATTCTATCTCCAAAAAGCTTTATAAATGTCACATCACACCCTAACAAATATTTTAAATACACAAAGTAGACAAATTTATTTTATAAGCCAGCAAATAAAACATGCTGAAAATGCTAGTCAATAATGTGGATTTCTTAGTGCAGTTATTGCTGTGAGATGCTCAACTGATAGCCCTGTAGACTGAAATCCTCTGTCTATCTATGTGATCTGTTAATATTTCGAACCTGAAGACACTAAGGGAGCTGCTCGTGCAGTAGTAGCTGGTATAGACACACTGGTAACACTCAGGCCAAGGCTGTTTGTAGTGTTCATACTGCTTGATATGCTGACAACCGAAGAGGTGGTGCTAGTGGCTGAGGTTGAAGCAGTTGAAAAGGTTGTTGAGGGCTGGAGCGAAGTTGTGTTCTCAACACTAGTGTGCTAGAAAGAAGACAAAAAAGAATGAGAATCACAGAGCAAATAAACCACAGTGAAAGATACTGGGGAAAAACAAATAAATCTTTTAAGTAAAAGCAGCACATGCAAGATAATGTTTAATAGTATATGCATGATCTACGTACCAAGCAAGCAACAAAGTTGCATACTTGTGGTTTTTAAGTATTCATAGAAAATTATTATACAAAAGTTAAATTCAAACAATTGTCACCACAAAATCATATCACAGAAACTCAAATGTTCCTCCATTGCATTATTCATTGCCCTTTGATTTTCTAACCATTTAAGCTACTATCTACATTAAATAAACTCCCGTATTCTTCCAAAAGACAGTATTTGTTTTCAGAATACTGCTATTGTGATTCCCCTCAATGCACTTGTGGAATTTGAAAGATTAAAACTGCAACGCTCCACAACAGAGACAATGTGGTAAACACAGATCACATATATTACAGGAACATGCGAGTATGAAGGAGTTCCTGGTTTTAATTCAGCACAATAAAGTGTCTGAACTGTAAAAGCTGATCACACTTGCAAAACAATGTCATCAACATACAAACTATAACAACTCTGACAATAGGAAGAAAGGATATTTGCTTAAGTATGAATTTTCAAGTTACACATTCAGTTAGGATGAAGCATTAAAAGCTAAAATACATGCACAAAGAATAGCACAACCTAACTGGGATTGTACAGAAGTACTCCATCACAGAACACAGAAGCATCTGACTTCTATTTACGCAACTTCATTTACAGCACTATATTCAATGCTGTTTGCCTTATCTAAAATGCATTAAATGCTCAAGTGATGACAATGCCACACAGTAAACTCTAATATCGTGTCATGACAACTGCCTCATAACAGATAAATTTCCATCACCTCTGCATTGCCAGCTAACCTGTTCAGTGGAGAGTGCTAGCACCACCTTTTGGAGCAGTTTCAGACAGCCACTTCTAAAGATTATTTTTAATACACTTGTTCCAAAATAATTCTCTCTATTCCATCCCCTTCCTGAGTCAAAATATACTCTTCAACTATGCAACTGGCAATTTTCTAATAGTTATTGTTGACCTAGTACAAATCACAAGTAGTAATGAGAATCTTTTTACCACTAGAGAGCTGGCAGTTCTTCCTCCCTGAGATAAACTTCTCATCTCAGTTCTTTGTGTACTGGGACACAATGAACTTTAAGAGAGGGTCTTAATCATCAGATAAACTGACTATATGTCAATTATCTGTTGAAATGCAAACAGGACTTACTGCATGTGATGTGCTTGAAGACAACACTGAGGCAGGTGAGGCAGGGGAGAGACTGCTCTGATGATTGGAAAGGGAGCTAAAAAAAATTGTGAAAAATTAATACAATGAATTTTTCCTAGAACACATACCTACATGTATATCCCTCCCCCATAGGCAACCTTTTATTTAATATCTGACTACCTAATGTTTAAAATAATTAAAAGTACAGAGATAATTATCAGTGACAAGAAACATGTAATACCACTCATTTATATTTATCAATTTACTACATTTTTAGTAAAGCAATGGTTGCTTCAGCAATTACATAGTGATGCCTCCAAGACATGTAAATTTGAGAACTAGAAGAATATACCAGGAAGTTTCACATAGCATACTGGATGCCATGGAGGACAGGTACTAAGTGAGACAGTGCTTTGGTTTGACTCACCTCATTTCTCTTATTTTAACCTGCATATCATAATTTGAACTAATTTAGAACTGCTAAACAAACAAACAAACAAACAGCAACAACAACAAAAAAACAACGAAAAAATAATCTGTGAAAGCCGGAAAGTTAGATATACTACTAAAGAATCTGTCCATTTAATCAAGATCTGTTCATGCTGCTACAATCCCTAAATGCCATTTCCTTATTGAAAAGATGAATCAGAACAATCTGTCCAGTTTCATACCTACTATAAAATTTGAGAACAATGAACCTGCTGATGAAAAACATCTGCAGATAATTTCATTTTAGAAAGTAGCTCTGTATTAGCACCACTTTTTTTCCCAAGCTGACAAGGCCTGTGAACCTCAGGCAGTAATAGCTGAACCAACATTCATTTGCAATCCAAAGTTCTTTAAATGTCTCCTTGAAAGGTTACAAACTGGTTCTTAAATATTTACACTGACAGAAGTTATACCTTATATTCTAGGTCAGGAACATACAAAAGTACAATAGGAATAAGCAGAATACCAACATGAATACTGAACAGAACAAAGCCATTGAAAACATGTATGGTTTCTTGTTCAAAAGGCTCCTCATTATGTGAATCAGAAGCAAGTGAGGTTCTAATAATAACAAGTACTTGAATATTTTCTATGGAAATAGTCATAAGAAAATACAGCAGTGTTTTTTAACAAAGCTTCAGACTAAATTATACATTGAAATTTGAGGGCAAACATTTCTGTCAGCTCTTCAAGGTGTTGGACCAGAATAAATCTTGGCAGTTTCACAAATTTATTTTGATATAGTGTTTTTAAAACTGTTCCCCATCTGCAGGAAATAGAATGACAACACTTCAGGCAGCAAGAAAATAAATGGCTCAGTCCAGCATACTGTTTTAAACCACTTCCTTGCCCATTATCCCCTTCTTGTAAGAAGCCTTAATTCATCATCTGACTCACGTCAGAGACTCAGACAAGAGCTGCCAGCACAACCGAGCCAAGACATGCTTGGAATTTAGGCATCATCTTTTCACGATACTCATATCTATCCAACAGTTAACAACCCTCCAACTAAAATTTACCACATTTACCACGCATTTACCATTTTATACAACACTAGTTCAAAAAAAAAAAGAAAAAAAAAAGCACTAGTATGAAATAATCTACCATGCCCCAGCTGGTACTGCTAGTTTTCTATTGTAACAAATACAGTAAAAAGGTTAGCATTAAAAAATGTAACAAATTAGTACAGTCCCAGGATGTAATTAGCCTCAGGACAAAGCTCAAGTAACAGGGATATAAAAATCAGAGTATGTAAATGAGTTGAGCTAAATCCACTTCCAGGAACATCAACCTGATATTTTGAAATGTCTTAAGGAAATATCTTGGAAAGAAAAACACACACCATCTCTATGGAATTTTTAAAATAATTATTATTTATTTTAATATAAGTGAAACTGCAGTACTTCAAAATTATGCAGGAAGTAAACTCTCAAAGGAATGATTTCAAACATAAGGCAGTAAACAAATAGCAGGCAATGTGGACAAAGTAGGAAAAGTGAGGGAATCAGTTCAGGTAATTTAGTTGGCATGATTGAAACAAGAGCCCTTTGAAACACAAAAGTGTTAATACACCTGAAAATTTGAGGGCAGCTCTGATCCATCATTAAGAGACAGCCCAGATCTCCTACTTTGCAAATCAGGGCTATCAGACAACAGGATCTCCTTTTCTGACATTAACTAGAATTAGAAGAGAGAGATTCAGAAGAGATCAGGATGTTTCTGCTTGCAATCACGCTTTTATGTGCCCTTTTCTTAGAATTTTACGCCCTTCAGTTTACCACAAACCCCACTGTACCTGCTTAACTGGGTAAGCGAGCTGCTGGCCGAGTCACTGGACTGAGGCAAGCTGGGCAATGTTGCTATGTGCTGCAATGCTGAAGGCAGAAGCGAAGTGGTGGTGGGTACCATGCTAGGCAGAGAACCAGCAGAAGGCAGTGAGGGAGAAGGTTCTGTCTTAGACACTGGAACTGATGAAGTAGCTGCAATGAGTTAAAAAGAGGCATTCAAAGACAAATTCCAGCATACTTGACTCTCAAGTTGGATTCAGAAACACAATATATAGTTATTCTATCCTTGAATTTGACTGTTAAGAACCAGGAACAGTAGTAAGTAATCTGTCTACTAAGGAAAATATAGATGGCAACAGAACTAATTTCTCCCTTTGAGTTCTTCACTTACAACAGATTTATGATTTATGGTTGACATGAAGTGCAGAAGACTGTAGTTTACTACATCTCCTACTATCTGATTACTAGCTTTTGCTTACAAGTCCATTCTCATTTTAAAAATATTTGCATATGACTTGAATCCATTTCTGCAAACAGAGGTTGTTTACACTCTTCAAGGCACTGCAAAAATCTACTCTTACCTCCAGCTCTAATTCTTCGCTCCAACCTATACAGCATCTTTGATGCCTGAAATTTGGATTGCTGGAGTACAAAGGCACATAAAACTAATCCATTTGGAGTACTGGAATACTGACTCAAATGTGTTATGTATTAGAATAAAAGCTAGAATAAAATGTTACAATTGAGCGAAGTATTAAGCACAGTCAAAAAAGTTGTCAAATATTGCCTTATTTTATTTTATCTGGGTAACAAAAAAGTTGTTAGCACTGATATTACTTTTTAGTCTACATGCAGTATAACTTGTTTGCCACAAATGTCTCTTTTTAAAGGAATACTGTATTGCAGCAAGGCACAGAACAATTCTACTACCCAACATAATTCCCAGTTGTTTCTAAACTAATCTCTTGTTTTCTGAAGAAGGATAAAACACAGAATTAGCCACTCACTCACCAATAAATCTCAGAAATAATTGAGTCTTGTCTTCTGCTGGGTCATGCTTTCACGCAGTGCCAGAAACCACTACCCAGCAGATCATCATTATCTTGCAGTGCAGTCACACAGTCTCAGAATGTTCATCAAACAAAAGTCAGATATATGCTTGGAAGTTAAATATCACATTATTGGTTTTCTCCCTAAATGACTCTAGTCAAGTTGCTGGACTAGGGTCTATGAAAACAGAAATCAAGAGGTTTTGACCTTGCCAATAAGCATGACTGTAACTGACAAAGAAGGAAATTCAAGAGACAATAACATAAGCATAGTTATGAAGGATGCAACTGTATTACCTGATATGTCCTGCCAACATTCATATAAAATAAATAATCAACACTTATAACTCTCAATACATTTATGCCAGGATTCACTTTTTGAAATCAAAGTAGATATCCCCAATATGAGGGACAGACCAGGAGATAAACAGAATGGTCAGAATTATACTACTAGCATGTTTTGAACAGTTACAGGTTTAGAAAGGATGAGACCTGATATTAAAGACCAACAATTGGTAAGACAACTAAGGATGTTAGCAGCAAATACAGAAGAGAAAAGGTCAGAGTTTTTAATTGTTAACAAAAGATTTCAAAATAGTTTTGACTCATGAAATAGATACGTGGGAGAAAACTGATTCCAGTTTATCAGTCTGAGATAGAGAAAAAAATAGAAGTGTTGTCAAAAGGGAATCAGCATAGAAAAAGGGACTAATAAAATTGCTACAGAATCATTATAAAAAATAGAAATTCTCAAATTTTTGCTTTCCATACCAAAAAGAAAAATCCTGTAGTGAATTTCAAAAATTGTTAATTCTGTGTATGAAAGTAAGAAAGTTTTCTATGTGTAAAGTTGTCCTATACATTAAAGTATTTTAAAAAGCAACTCTTTGGGTAGGGTATATACTCTCCCTCCTGCTCATGTAAACTGAATTTGGCACTAACAAAATATAGTTTATAGGTCTGAATACTCAAGTTCTTTCCACACTGATGTATAAAAAAGCTGCCCACATACCTGAGATATTTAAGAGGAAGATAGACTTTGAACAGAAGTGTTAGAATTCAAAAAGATATTAATTCTAGCTGCTGCCCTTGAAAACTTCCATAAAGCAGCGTATAATGGTCAGAAGAGTAAAAACTATATTTTAACTCCAGAAAGAGATCTGTAGGGGTGCTATAAGTAAAATACCACACACACAAAAAGCCAAGATGAACAGTACTGCCTCTATCAGAGCCAACACTATTATTGTTACTCTACTGCAAGACAGCAAGCCACTCAGCAGAGGGAACATATTAGTCACCCTTATTCCCAAAAAGGTTGCAACTAAGCAATTGAGCACTATACCCTTCAAGAGGTGCTTCCAAAGAACACAACTGTTTCTTTACCACTAAATGCCAATGGCAGCTTTCCAAATGAGAACTGGAAGGATGGGTAAACAATTGTATATTAAATATTTTTTGACAGAGAAATAAAAAAAAGCAGCGACAAAGCAGCTTTTCTAATGCTTAAGACTGCTCAGTGTTGCACACTGGGTATGGATTCAATAGAGCTGCTTCAATTTATCAGCCTTCTCCAACAAGCAAGTTGCACATTCTGTGCAAGTACAAAAACTCAGATTGATCAGTCAAAAATTAGGCAGGGAAAGCTATGTAAAACCTTAAACTAGATGTCATTGCTACAATTGTGCGCATACCAAATTGGAAGGAAAAATTAGAAAAAGAGTCCTGCGCACAATCAAGCTTTGTAAACTTACTGTCAAGAGTTGCCTGTGTTCTAACACCACTGTGTCCATTCTGTAAACAAAGGAGAAATTAATAAATCATCTTAAAGGTATATTAGATTTTCAGAATGAATCACACATTTAACATGCTTCATGCAAAATTCTATATTCATTCTAAAAGGAACGATAGAAAATTAGTTTTTTATTGTCTTTAAAAAATATCACATAATAAAGTTCTTAAGTGCAAAGTGTCCTGAACATACAGAATCTCATATGTGACCCGTACTACATCCATCAGCAGGAGGCTTTCCTGTATACTGTATATAACAAACTTTAGGTTCACACTGATATGAAAGAAGGAATTGCATTAACATATAGGAAATGGTTGTGTTTTTGATCTAATGCAACTCACAATTTCAACTATCCAAGTGTGTCAGGGACACAAAGGTCCTGGACAAAGAATGATCCTGAATTGGAACAAAGCATTCTGACAGAGAGCATAAGTGTATGGCTGTGTGACTAGAACCATAGGCTGCATGACAGTTCTGAGGAGAACAGCATTTGTGGCTAGAGCCGCTTATCTTGTTTTGGTAGGAAGCTGACCTTGATATTTTATCTTGTTTTGCAAAAGACTTTTTTTCTGCAAGCAGGTGTTCCGCTTGGGCTCTGCATCATGCTCTGGCCACGCAGATGTGGCGTGCAAGTGGAAAAAAACCCTGCAGACCCTGGAGAGAACAAAAGCAGGAGGGAGACTGGTGGATTCAAGAGAGAGAAAGTACACCTTGAAGCAGGGGATGCCCTACTGACACTTTCTGACGAATCCACTATGGGCACGTTTCTTCTCTTCCTCCTACTCAGCCTTTTGCTCATCTCTCAAGGGTTGGTAAGTAATATTGCATTTGCTTAAGGAGTCTTCTGCTCGCTACCAACTGAGATTATCTGGAATAGATGCCTGTGTGTGTGTGTATGTACTGAATAAAATTCATAACACTGTGCCTCTCTGAATGCGTATCCTGAAACACCAAGTTACACAGAGATGCCATTTTTTTCCATTGAAAGATAAGACTTGAGAAGTACCAGTCGTTTTTTGGATAACACTGAAGTACAGCAGTAGATAGTCTATGCTTGATCCTCACCAGTACATATGAGCTAGTGCAGAAGACAAGTGTGACTGAGCTATTACATAACAAAGGCTATAAGTAAATAAACTTAAAAACTCTCACAAGTTCCTTAAATATTTAATAAATTATCTTAAAACAAACCTATATTCCATATACAAAGAATAGGCGTTATTAAATCCTCTGTCCTAAATCAGATCTCAACCTAGGTGTTTTAAAATAAAACACAATAATAATTAAATGCTCCTGGTGTTTAAATTAACAGAAGTGTAATGTTTGAGGGGCCACAGTTTGAGATCTATTTGCTACATTCCTTATACACTTAATAAATGATATATATTTGGATAGAAACTGTAAGGAAAACAGCAGAACACCGTGTCTAATATTTACATAGAAGAGTTCCTCCTTTAAAAGATGAGCTTAAGGGAAAGAAACTCAGCAAGGATGCTAAGTGCTACTAAGAAAAAAGGTCAAACAGCAATTTAAAATGTCAAGACATAAAATCAGAGGCTTTTATATCCCAAATACAGTATGGTCAAAAAAATGGCTACACAATAGGAAAAGCAAGCACAAACAACAAGGTGGGCTTGGGAATCAAAGAAACCACTTGGCTTGGTTAAAAGTACTAACATAACAGAGTAATACAAGTCTAACAGGGATGAGAATATTTCACTTTTTTCAGGGTCTTATTTCTGAAACTGACTCACCGTAATTGCAACAGGTATTGGTTCAGATGGAGCCATGGAGCTTTGGTATGATATCCTACTATGCACAGAAGTCTGGTCACAGGAAGTTGTTGTTACTGGGCTAGTGTTCTGGGATGAGCAGGTCAGACTGGAAGAGGTTGTGTATGCAGACTCCTGTACTGTACTGGATATTGGCAAAGAGGTACTCAAAGGATCACTGGAAAAAGTAAAAAGTTATTTACCAAGATGGTAAATGAGTTCTCAAACACCTTCAGGAAAATATCAACTTCTGTACAGTTAACTAAAACTATTCAACTAAAACATATAGTCAAATCTACATTATTTATATTAAAAAATAATGAATATAATTTTGCTTTGGTCCCCAGTAATCACTTTTTCAAAACAACCAATTGTATTAAGTACCATTCAACTTCCTCCTGTCAGCCCAACAAAAAAAGTTGACACATCGGCACTTGTCAGTCAACTTATTTCCACTGTCTCAAAAGGATAAATTAATGATCTTGTTTTTGTTGTTATTTTTAGGGGGTTTGTTTGTTTGTTTATTTAGAAAAAGACAAATAGATCCACAAAGACCGATATATGATGACAAACAATCTCTTTTTATAATAGAATGCTAACATTATGGTAGCAGTCTAACAGAATAAGCCATGCAAAGGAAAAAATAACTGAAAAAATGAAGGGATGTTTTCTTTTATAAACAGCTAAAATCATTTATAGAACAAGAAATAAATGAGGAAGCTCATTTTTACAAATGTTTCTGAAAAAGCTTCACGAAGCTTTTTGCTGAAGCCAATTCTTGAATGAGTGTCAACAGTTTACGGGATGGTTTGGCCCAGTTCTGTGACTAGCAGGGCAAATCCATAGACCCACACCGCAGAAAAGGGAAAAGGGAAAAAGGAAAAGGGAAAAGGGGAATGGGCAGGGAGATAGGCCTAAAAACAAAACAGTGGCAACGATCTGAGGAGGAAAAAAATAATTTACTAAATAAGATATT
>NC_015042.2:74504-76505 GCF_000146605.3 Meleagris gallopavo | reverse complement strand
GGAGGTCTTTTCCAATCTTGGTGGTTCTATGATTCTATGGTGCAGATTTTTATGAGCACGTGTCGCATTTTGAAGAGTTAATCATGTAACACCCCTCTCTCCCCTCAGGAGAAGGGGGGGAAGGAAGAGGAAAAAAACTTGACTGAGATTGGAGAAACTAATTTATTAAAAGGAATGTGAGATAATACAGAATAATTAAGAATAATAAATCAAATGAACCAAAAATAAACCAGAAAAGAGAGAGTCAGTCTGAGTTTTTATTGTCAGGCCCTCACTGCTGGCCACCCGGAAAAAATGAGAGATCTTCCTCCTCACTCGGAATCGGAAATCACATCTCCCAGAGCCAGAACTTACATGAAATAGTTGAGTCTGCTAGAAGCACAGCACATAGGAAGTGCATCCAACACTGTGCTTAAGCATCAGACAGGCTGCTGCATGACACCATGATATGGAACACTGATAAAACCAGGACAGTGCAGCATGCAGGTTCTTGTTCATTGCTGGTGAAAATGCATAGCTAATGGTGGTGACTATATTGAAAAGTAAGTGTTTTGTAGCTGAGAATTGAATTTGCTCTATCAAATAGTGTTACTGTGCTCTTTGTATCTGTTTTATTTTCCATGGAAATAAATAGGAGGCATTACTTTCAGAGTGACCTACATACATCTGTTGCAACTCCCCAATTTACATCCTACAAATTAAGTTCATTCTTGTAATCTTAAATTAATTTATTGATTTTTTGCCCTGGATCTCACTCAGCAAGTCATTTTCCACACAGAGCAATTAGATACTTGCTTGGAAAAGACAACATCACTGTATTTCTACTGTAGAACTCTCCAGCTTAGAATTCCCTGCTTTATAAACAGGGACCATATGATGGTATTAGCTCCCCTTTTCCTAGTAACTCATATTGCTTAGGACCAGGTGCTGTCGAATTACCCACCTTGGATGCTGGAGTTATCCTCCGTTTTGGTTGTTTTATCTGTTTCTGCTGGGTTTGATGGGCAGTCACTGTCTGGTTTTCCAAAGATATACTGGGAAGCTGTAGCATTTTGCTGATAGCTGTAGAGGTGTCTACTGGTGAGGGCTCTTGGAGCTTTACCTGGGAGGAGAAGGACTCCAGTCCAGGTGGAAGAACGGGTACTGCCTGCATTTTTTGTTGCTGTCGTTGAGTCAGCTGGCTCAGAACTGGGGATGGTTCAGGCTGGGATTTTAAGTCTGGTCAGTATTGGAGAAAAAAAATATCAAAATTAAAGCATTAAACTTCGCTCTTCTGCTCTTTATGGAAGAACCTAGGTGACCTGACAACTCTTATTTTCTAACGTGTGCAAGTCTCTTCCAGACATCATCACACAAATTCCATGTGCAACATAACCATTGCAAGAACAAGGCCAATATTTGATATTCTCTACCTTAAATGAACAGTTTTTAAATCAAGCATTATTTAGTTTTCTTTATAAATGTGAAAATAAAACTATTATATAATATTATACATTAGGCATCATAGTACTTATTAAAAAATGAAATGCAATAGTTAGTTAAGAGACAAAATTCAGAAAAGACAAAATGTAGTACATTCTTATATTCAGCTAGGAGAAGCATATACACAAAGACCAAAATATTTATTTTCCAAGATTTGCTGAGAAACAAATTCACATCAAAGTTCACTTAAATAGTCATAGTCAGGCATGCTAAATCAAAGATGTCACTACATGAAGACTTAACTTCTAAACATGCAAAATGTTCTATGGATAGGCTTAAGCCTATCACAGCTTAAGTTTGTGATATATTTGTAGTATCTATTACCAGCAGATAAGCTTAACTGAAATGTTGTAATCAATTTTATTATTAGGAGTGCATTAAAAACGAAGTCTGTCATCAAGGCCATTATAAGCCTTTTTTTTTTTAAACTTAGGCTAATAGAAAGAGATTACATCAAAGCACTTACCAAACTGACTGATGACTGAGGACTGAGTAATGGGTGGTTTTAGACTCCAAGAT
>NC_015042.2:71348-74404 GCF_000146605.3 Meleagris gallopavo | reverse complement strand
CCAACCCCCTTGCCATGGGCAGGGTTGCCAACCACTAGATCAAGCACTAGAACAGTTCGCCCAGGGCTCCATCCAGTCTGACTTTGAACACCTCCAGAGATTAATCATCTACAACCTCTCTGGGCATCCTGTTCCAGCACCTCACTACTCTCAGTCAAAAACTTCTCCCGACATCTAAATTTCCCCTCTTTTAGTTTAAAACCATTCATCCTCGTTCTATCACAATCTATTCATGTAAAAAAGTTTATTTCCTTCCTGTTTATAATCTCCTTTTTAATACTGGAAGGCTGCAATGAGATCACCCAGCAGCCTTCTCTTCTCTAGACTGAACAAGCCCAGTTCCCTCAGCCTGTCTTCATAGGGGAGGTGCTCCAGCCCCCTGATCATCTTCATGGCTCTCTTCTGGACCCTCTCCAACAGCTCCACATCTTTCCTGTGTTGGAGGCCCCAGATCTGGACACAGTACTCCAGGTGGGGCCTCACAAGAGCAGAGTAGAGAAGGGACCACCTCTGGCCCTCACCTCTTGATGCAGCCCAGAATACTGTTGGCCTTCCAGGCTGTAAGTGCATACTGCTGGCTCATGTTAAATCTTTCATCTACCAGAACTGCTTAGTCCTTCTTGGCAGGGCTACCTCAAGGAGTTCTTCACCCAGTCTATATGCATATCTAGGATTACCTCAACACAAGTTCAGCACCTTGCCACATGGCTTTGTTGAACCTCATTAGGTTTGCATGAGCCCAACTTTTGAGTTTGTCAAGGTCCCTTTGGATGGCATCTCTTATTTCTGTTGTATCAGCTGCACCACTCAGTTTGGTGTCATTCACAAACTTGCTGAGGGTGCACTCTATCTTAACATCTATATAATTGATAAAAGATGTAAAAGAATATTGGTCTCAAGACAGACTCCTGGAGGATGCCACTCGTCACCAACCTCCACCTGGATTTATCACAACCCTTTAGCTTTGACCTTCCAACCAATTCCTTATCCGCTGAATAGCCTACCCTTCAAACCCATCTCTCTCCAATTTAGAGATAAGGACATGGTGCAGGACCACATCAAAGGCTTTGCAGAAGTCCAACTAGATGAGATCGGTTGCCCTTCCTTTGTCCGCTGATGCCATCACTCCATCATAGAAGGCCACCAGATGGGTCAGGCATGACCTTTCCTTGGTCAAGCCATGCTGGCTGTCTCAGATGTTAATGTACCTTAATACGTCTCCTAGAAGGATCTGTTCCACAATCTTCCCAGGCACAGACATGAGGCTCACTGACCTTTAGTTCCCTGGGATCTTCCTTTCTCCCTTTCTTAACAAGGGAAGTTGCTTCCCTTTTTTTGGCTACTGTGGACTTAGACTGACAACCACAACTTTTCAAATATGATGGAAAACAGCTTAGCAACCACATAAGCCAGTTCCCTCAGAACCCTGGGATGCATGTCATCTGTCCCCATATACTTATACACATTTAGCCTCATGAAATGGTCTTAGGCTTGCTCCGCTCTTACGGGGGGGGGAGTTTTATTCACACAGTTCCCACCTAGAGGTTCAGGGAAGTAAGAGACGGGAATCGTGGCTGCCAGTGAAAACTGAGACAAAGAACTCATTGAGTACCTCAGCCTTCCCCACGTCTGTTGTAGCCAGTTATTTTTCAGTTATCAGAGAAAGTACACTCTCTTTAGCCTGTCTCTTCTGACCAGCGTGTCTATAGAATCTCTTGTTTTTTTTATATCCCTCACCACAAGCAATTCTATGTGTGCCTTAGCTTTCCTGGATCCCATCCCTACGTGCCAAACAGCATCACTGTATAATCAATGAATATTAAGATGCTATAATAACAAAATAAACAAGAGAGTTACGCAAAGCAGATCACAATAAAAAAAAAATAGACAGAAAGCTTACCTGTACCTCAGGCTTGCTTAACAAATCCCAGCAGAGTGGATCTCCAAAAGAGATTCATACCCACTGGAAGCCAGTTCTTAAATGGGTCTAGGAGAGGTGGAGCCAGGCTCCACCCCTTCCTGCAGCACAGGTGAATTGCCTTCACCTGTGCTCCCAGGGCTGACTCATTGCTCACCTCAGGTGATCAGTCAGAGGTTCAGGCCATAACTCAGCAGTTTCCATACACTCTACCCCTTCACAGCGTGAAGCAATGATCAGGTTGACTAAAGGGTAAGCTTTTCCTAATAGAGAGATCCGCTATATCGCGACGCTTATACAATTTTCATCGTGACGCATGTTGGTACAATTCAAGATGAGTGATGATCAGTGAATGTTGATATTCTTTTATGGGCCAGTGCTCGATGATGTTACTGGAGACATGCAGTTGTGAGGTGCAGGTCCGACCTATGTTCCATCAGTCCCATGGCGACCATCACCAGGTGCTGCACGTGATCTGACAATAACACTGGAACGCTTTGATGGCATTTTGTTCCTTCCGGTGATCCTGAAGGCTCAAAGACTCACAGGGAGTAATACAGATGTTTCAGGGGTACCAGGAGGGGAAGGTCCGCCCTCCAGGGCAAAATACAGGCCATGTTTCTATCCTGGGTCAACACTTCAGCTTGTACAGGGGCACGTCCTGGCTGCCTGTACCACACCTTCTGGCCAGATGTCTGCGGCTGCATAATCATATCAGGCACCAAAGGGGGTGTCCTGATCTGCCATAGGGACATGATGGGAGTCCCTTTAGCAATGAAAATCGGAGTGTTGACCACAACATCAGTAGGCCATGTACCTATTCCTGGAGGGACTACTGAGCCTCCCACCTCCAACAATCTCCCCCAAGGTGCAAGTAGGCCACACCACTTGGGTCCCACCTGCACCTTCCAAGGCCATTTTATTCTATGGGTGCCAGGATCTAAATTCTCAAGGGCAGGGAGCAGATGATTATTTTCATTGCCAATCTGGGGTCTTACCTGATGATCAGTGCCCGTAATTTGGATCCTAAGCGGGGTGGCCCATTGTATAATCAATGGATATACAGATGGTATATATATATACATATATATCCAGGAGCTTGGCTAATATAATATATATTGGAGTAATGAGAGAAAGA